>NW_007252170.1:182593-323988 GCF_000164805.1 Carlito syrichta | reverse complement strand
GAACCCGCGGGCTCAGGCAATCCACTCACCTCAGCCTCCCAAAGGCCTGGGATTACAGGCTGAGCCACCGAGCCCGGTGAGAAATCAGTCTTATCCTGTGTAATTTTATAGGCATTTGAGTATAAAATTCATTAGCGTCTATGATAGGTATTAGTGACAGATTTTTATCTAAAATGCTAAAGAAAGATCTAACAACAAAGACTGTTCAATAAAACTGTCTTGTATGGTAAGGGCTTTCCGTCACTGAAAGTACTTACAAATAGGCAAGACCCAAATGAAAAAATTGGAAGAATTCACTCACTGGATATAGAAAATAAGGTTAGATGACCCTAGACCTCCTTGAACTCTAAGAATCTTTACTATTATTATACTTGATAGCCTTCCATAATAATTATAAATACGGAATGTTTGAAGGTAAATTTTCAAGCCATTTCTGTTTGTCTAAAACCTTAAGATTTTATTTTCAGCTTCTGAATTTTGTGCCCAAATTTACTCTAGTAATAGCGTTGCTAGTTGCTAGTTGGCCAAGGGTAAAATTACAGGAAAATCAATAACTTAAACTGTTTCATTAAGAAAGAAGTCTCAAACTCAAAAGCTTGCTGTGGTCAGGTAGGTATTCTAAATTATTGCTATGAGCAAATAAACGATTTTAGCTTTCACTTTTGAAACACATCAGACACTTTTAAATAATCACGAGTTTTCCAATATAGTCAAAAGACATGATATCCTACCAAGTTAATGTTAAACCTCAATGTACTTGTTCATCGCACATATTTGTGTACATTGGTTGCCTTTCTTCCACATGGAACTCAAGGGTCAGGGATCTTCCATCTTGTAGTTATGAAGGTCTAGGATAGATATTCCAATGTAGTCTTCAAAAGGGGGAAAACAAGGGAAGAGACTTTTTTTGTTTTTTTCCTTGAAAACCCTCTGAAGAATGAAACCCATCACTTCTGTTTACATTTTATTGGTGAGAATTTGGCACATCACTTGGTAAAAAGAGGGCTGTGAAATGTGGTATACATGGGTCAAAAAGTCATTTTTCAATGGCAACTCCAAATAATGATTGGACAGGTAGCCATCTCTGCCACATGTTGACAAAAGATTTTCTCCATTATGCGAAAATCAATTGTACAAAAATGGTGATAAACAGCTCCTGGGATGAGACCTCAATGCAGTGACATGGACTGTGTCACACTGTAAAACATATTTAGCCACCAATCTCCCTACCCTCCACTCCTTAGAGGGGATGGCTGCTGCAAATCTCCAAGTGTTGACTCAAGTAGTACCTGGCACATAGTAGGTGCTCAGAAAATATCGATTGACTATATCAAAGAGTTCTAGATTATCAAACCTTTTAAATTTTTTATTCAAGAAGTTAAGGCATTTACATTTTAATGTAAAGTCTATTAAATTTTAAAATTTGGACCAAATTAAAAAACAAAACAAAAACCTTTACTAGATAAACAAAACACTATTGTGTCAAATATGCATCACAGGCAACTAATCTTCAGGTTTGTATAATAGTTACCAAGGAGTTATTCAAAAATGTTTCAAGCTTTATTGTTTCAAACTATTTTCTTAATTGAAGGAATAAATAATAAATTATATAAATAATATTGGCTGGGCTCGGTGGCTTAGCCTGTAATCCCAGCACTTTGGGAGACTGAGGCAAGTGGATTGCCTTAGACCACAGATTCGAGACCAGCCTGAGCAACTTGGCGAGACCTCGTCTCTACAATAAACCAAAAATTAGCAGGCATGGTAGCGCACGCCTGTAGTTCCAGCTACTTGGAAGGCTGAGGTAGGAGGATTGCCTGAGCCCAGTAGGTCGACGCTGGGGTGGCCTTGAGCATGCTACTGCACTCCAGACTGGGTGATGGAGTGGGACTCAAATTCAAAATAATAATAATAATAATAATAATAATAATAACAACACTGGTTCATTTAAAACTTTTTTTTCTTAGAAAATACAATCATACTCAGGGTTAGAAGAGTTTAGAACATTATCTTCTAGGCGCAAATACTTGCTTAGGTATAATTTTAGATTCTGATGAGGACAAAAAAATAGAATATAAACCAGAAAACATTGCTTCCCAACTTAATTTTATGCTTGATTAAAGATGATGGAGGTATTGGAAAGGAAGGAAAAACCAAATTAAATAGGAATGATCAAGAGACTGCAGCGTGTCCGTGGGCGATGTGACTTTGGCAAGTTCCTCGGGTCTAGTTCACCAGCATTTGCTTGTTTGTTTTACCAACAAGAAAGCTTGCTAGTTTATCTCTGAACATGTTGCACAAGTTAAATGTGACGTTTTCTTTCTCCTCTAATGCTGTCTCATTGTATTGTTTCTGAACGAGTGCTATTCCTAATGCTTTTTCCAAAAATGGAAGCTTTGAAAATAATTATTTTAAAAATCAGTCACGAGAGTTATTTCTCCTTACCTTTTCACCAGACGGCTGGCTCTGTGCAGTGCATTGCACTTAATTCCAAATCTATCCTCAATGAGCATTCAAATTGGGCCAAAATTGGTCAAAACATATAGTTCAGCTACTCCAAAAAGATTAACCAGGGTCTTGCTTTCTATAGAAAAAAAAAAGTCAAATTGGAAATTTTCAGTCACAAATAAAAAATCATAACAAAAATTAGAGTTTATTAAAGTCAAAAATAAATGTACTGTTTCATGTAGTTTTGGAGGACCCAAGTTACCTTTGATAAAATTCTTACCAATCGTTCCATTTTCCTAAATTTTAAACTTTGGCTAATCATCCAAGCAAGGTGCCAGTAGTTTCTGTTTAGAAACATATTACCTTTCATCACTGATTCAACAAGTACCAATGAGGGTCTGCTGATTTGCTAAGCACCATCTTTGGTGGGTGGGCATAACTCATACCTAACAGACAGCCTCTATACCTCGGAATTACAGTCTTATGGCAATGACTGTCACTGGTCATAGCTCGATGAAGCCTGACAATAGCTAGGATGAAATTTGACAGGCACAGGAACAACTACAAAAACCATGAGGGGTTCCATAGCCAAATGACTCTCCTTCCTACTGGCAGACAAGATAAACCTCTGTGGGAGGAATAGGTGAATAGGGACTGTGGCAGCCGCAACAAGCTTGCAGAGCTACCACATAAGACTTCAAACTACTAATAGAGGGACTTGCCATCTAGTCTATTTCATTCGTTTTCAAGAGAAAATAAACAAGGACTCTTTCTAATATTGACTAATAAGTAGACGTGTCACTTTCTATGTATTGTATTTCCTCGTTAGCCTATAGTTCCCAGACAGAAACAGTCACCCTCTCCTTTTGATTCCCATGGAACTGTGTTGGTATCTCTAGTGAAATTCCATCAAATTCCACTTCATTCCATCAAATCCAAGATACCATCTATGATTTAAGAAATACTAGATCCAAGATACTATTATGATTTAAGAAATACTAAAACCAAGGGGCACAGGTGAAGTGGAGATATGCATTTTAGAATAAATAAAATGTGGTATTACCATCTAACTCATGTTTGAGATATTATTGTCTTATCTCCCCCAGTAAATTTCAAGTCTTCAGGGGCAGGACTGGTTCTAGTTACTTTGTATTTTGCGGAAATTCAGCAACTTGTACTTCCCAGACACTCAAAACATGTTAAATAAAGAAAAATGAAAGTACAGTTTATCAGGTAGACCTAATAGAAGCCAAGTTTCCTAAATCCCAGTCTAGGGTTCTTCATACCAAATAATGACATCAGCAATCTGTATTTAAGAGGAGGTCAAGAGGAACTTTAACATAAAATAGCAATAATAAAATAGTTAATATAATACTTAGAGGGAAAAAAAATGCTAAGTGCTGTCCTTATCTCCTTATCATTTTGTTAAATGTTTTCCTTATCATTTTATGCTCACAATTGCCGAATGTCATGGATATCTTTAATGCCTCTGGTTCTCATCCTCTCCGCTCACCTTTGTGCTCTGACTCTTGTGTGCTGGTGAAGCCCTGGACCTCACCACAGTCACACTGCCTTTCTCTTGCTGTCAAGCAAACCTCTGTGCCTCTTCTAGGTGGGATGCTCGGGGCATTCCATTCAGTCACACTTCTCAGGCAGATCATTCTGAGCTATTGTCAGGCTTCATCAAGCTATGACCTGGAGGTGCAAGGAAGTTATATCCCCCAGGCGTTGCTTGCCCAATGGTGCTAGGCAGCTGATGGATGAATACGCCCCTCTTCTCCTTCTCAGGCAGATCATTCTGAGCTGCCTTCTACAGTTTCTCAGGGAGGACTTTGTAAACCCTCCACCCACTTTCCACATCAGGCTCTGACCCATTCATTCCTGACTTCCTTCCTTTCCAAAATAAACTACCCATATATATCCTCTCTTCTCAGACTCAGTATTTTGAGAGAACTCAAGCTAAGAGCTCTGTGAGGTGGCTGCATGATTAACAGTCAGAAGAAGAGACTGAAGCCCAGAGAGGTTTAAGTTGTATGCCCAAGGGCCCACAGTCAGGAAGTGGGACAACTAGGATTGGAATCCAGGGAACCTGATGTCAGAAGCAAAACCTTTAACCACTCTTCCTTGTCTTTCCCTAAAATAAGTGAAAGTTTTTGTTTTTTTTTTATAGGAATATATGTTTCTGAAAAGTTAATCATAATGTCGCATAATTATTCCATTGTCAAATACTATAAAGAATCACTATAGCTTAAGTAAGTACAAACTCTATGCTAGGTACTTTAGTAAATGTTATTTCATTACTTCTTACAACACTCTGGATGGTTAACAAATTCAATATTTATTTTGCAGATGAAAAAGCAGGAGATTAGAACATGTCAGTAACTTGATAAAGTCATAGAGTTTATAAGGGCTCAAACAGGAATGACAACCCACTCATTTATTCATTTGTTTAACAAATATTTATTGAGCATCCACAGTGTGTGAGGCACTGCTCGGAGAGCTAAGTGCCTGCCTTCATGGTACCTGTTTCCTGATAGAGGATTTACACAGCAATTCCAACAAATCCAAGAATCACTGGATAGTGATAATTTAAGATAAGAAAACAGAGAAAGATAACAGAGTGACTAAATCTGGGAAGAGCGCCCAAGCTAAGGAAACACTTAGAAGCTTCTCAATCTTGGTACTGTTGACAATTTGGGACAGTTAATTCTTCATTGTGGGGGATCATCTATACAGTATAGGATGCTTAGTGGCATTGTTGGCCCTACACACTAGATGCCAGAAATATTCCCCAAGTCATAACAACCAGATTGTCTCTAGTCATTGCTAAATGTCCTCAGGGGATATGATTGCAAAATCACTCCTAATTGAGAACTACTGACCTAGTGCAGAGTTCATCAGGTAGGTAGGATCAGGCTTGGTATATGTAAAAAGCAAAATAAATTCGTACTGAGGGAAGAAGAGGGGGCAGAAGATGAGGTCATAAAGGTAGGTGCACGCCCCAACACTCAAGGACTCTTAAAACAGGGAAATAATTCTGATTTTATCTTAAGACTTCTGGGGGGCAGCATCAGCATGACATGATATGATCTATATCTTTTTAAAAATATTATGTTTATGCTTTATATAAATTATGTTTGTATATGACATATGAACAAATTTTAAATAAAGAAAAGGAAATAACAGCATCACTATGAGCACTAAGTTTAAGTATCACTTCTTCCCTTAATCTGGTAAGTTCTAAGAAAATTAAAACTTCTCTTTAAGATAACTCCATACATCTCTAGTCTCCAGGAATAAGATATCAAAAGAGATTACTTATTTTTTATTCTGCTGTGTTTATAAGTAAGCATAATGGATAAGAATTGGTCTTACAAATTATTGCAAATTAATATTTTGAGAATAGAGTACATTAGAGATACTAATCAGGAAGAATATTCCTACTAACATGATAATTTCCGCTGACTAGAATTATCTAGAAAGAAGACTGTGACAATGAGGTATTTGAGTAAATAGAGTGATGATTATTTCATGATCTACATCTTTAAGGGGTCACCCTAACTTCCATGTGGAGAATGATTTGGCAGGGGTAGAGTAGGAAAGGTGTGAGACCAGGAGTCCAGGCAAAAGAAGAGTGGCTTAGAAAAAAATGACAGTCATGAAGGCAGTGGGTAATACAGAGGCTCTTAATAAGTCTTGAAGCCGAGCTGGCAGGATTTGTTGACAACTTGATAAGAGAAAGGGAGGCTCCAGAATGAATCCTAGGTTATGGCTAGAGCCTTTTGGTTGGGTGGTGGCGTTTACTGGGATGAAGAAACTGGCAGGAGAAGCAGGTGGTGAAGGCGGGAGAGAATTCCAGCCTCTGGCTGCTCCACAGCACATATCCCTTTCCAAGACCTTGCCTCCTTGGAAAGACATTTGATTTCTTCTCAGCAACTTGGCAGCTTAGTGACAGGATTTCCTCATTCACAGTTGGCTGCACATAACCTCCCAAAGCCTTTGTGTCATTATTTGACAAATGTAATTTATAACAAATTACTATTGAGTGGCCACTCCACTCAATAAATTGTCCCCATTCCTGGAATTATATCTCAATTTTGAGATGAGAGCATTTGTTCTTTCACTGAATGTTGAAACTGGGAGTATAAGGAAAGAAATGAGTATGGGTCCTGCCTCCATTTGAAAGTGTAGATGGGCTCACTACACTGTGTCCACATACTTAAGCTCAAGCCAATCCCACATTAGGTTAGGGTCAGCTGCAAGTAAGAGTAATTGCAGGCAGTCTGGAAGGCAGTAGTGAGGCGGTCACCATCTTTACGTGCTGAAGTCTGATGTAGACAGGTGTGTGGCAACTCATACACATTCTCTCTAAACTGCGGGCTCCCCTCTTGGCCAGGGCCATGCCCTGTTCTGCACATCCAGTGATTCCCTCTGATTGTCTCTTCCATCTTTTCTGCACCCTGGGCCAGGAGCAAGTGCAGCTCTGTGGAGACAGGCACCAGCTTCTCCTGCAGGTCACCTGCGTCACTGAGCATGAGACTGAAGACCTGAGAGACTGATGCAACTTCTAAGCTTCCCGTTGTCTCTCCCACTCATGCCGTCCATCTTCCCTGCTCAAGTGTTGGCCTTGCTGAGTTTTGGACCCACCCCAGATATAGGAGTGGCAGGACTATGTATTCGGTTTAATCTGTATCCACATAAGGTGTGTAAGATCATGACTGTAATAATACCTAAAACCCTTACTCTGTGTCGCCTATAGTGGTTCTGCCTCCCTGATTATACATAGTCTTACTGTCATCCATCTGGCCCTCCTGTGCACATGTCAGTGATGTAAACTTGTATCTTTAATCACATTTAGATAGCACACACCTTGTGTCAACACTGGTCCATTAATTCAGATAAATCTCACAGTACCAACCTCACACTTCTTTTATCATTCCCATTTGCTGATGAGTAAACTGAGACCCCCATTAAATGATATCCCAGTGATACAAACCAGGCAGCCTGGCTCCACACGCTCTGCTTACAACCACTCTACTCAGCTGTCCTTGACTAGGCTGATTTGCAAATGTTTTTGTTATTATGATTGCTGAATAGTCACTAAGCTCATTTATCAAGAGCTCTTAACCCTTGAGCTTTTCCAGTCTCTATCTGGTGTTCTACACTACCCAAGTCTCAGGGTCACCCTCATCTGTCCCATGGTGACTTCTCTTCAAGGTTCCTGGGTTTGCACACGTGTCTTTTCCTTTCATGGTGACTTGTCCTTGTGGTTCTTTGCCTGAAACGTAATGTCTTATCATTACTGCCTGGAAAACCCCTAGTCATATTTCCAGGGCCAGTTCAAGTATCTGCCTTACCAGGGCATCTTCCTTAATTCCTTCCTGCAGGCAACGACCATAGCATATGTGATAGTACGTCATATTTCTTCACATCTGAGTCAAGTTCCTAGACTCCCTCCGCCTCCACAACTTTCCCAAAGGTGTAAGGCAGATCTTATTCATCTTTGATTCTCCAGTGACTACCCGGTGCCTGACAAGAGTGTAGAAGGTACTTAATAAATGTTTGTTCCTCAGCCAAAATCTATTTTACTGTGTTGAAACTTCTTTCAAACTTAAGATTACTACCTAAGAAAGAAATCTCCCTGTGCTTTTATCATGTGTGAGAAGTGCATTCTTCAACTTTTTCTTTGCTAAATACTGATTGGTGCATTTTTTAATGAAAAAAATGTACAGATCTTGAAAATGCACACACATTCACTCAAGTTTAGCTACATAGAAACTATATCTTTAAAGTTATAGCTGTTGTAGGCTATTCCTCCAAGAGAGCTCTCTAGCACATACACACAATTTTAACTTTATGCTGGGTGAACCTAGATCAAGGTACAAAAGTAGTTGGGGGAAAAAAAAAGCCGTGCACCATAATTGCAACAGATAAGTTTAAAACTTCTCTCATGTCACCCTCTAAGCTTCAGGGCCTATTTTCTCTGTAAGCATTAGGATCCAATCATCTGGAGTAAATACATCAAGGACTTCATAAGCCACAGATCTCATAAAATTTTCTCTCACAAATGCATGTTTTAATAAATGTCTTCAAAGCCAATGGTGCTGATTTTATGATGTGTATTCAGATAGTCAATGAAAAGGCTGCAAAAAAGAGAAAGCAGCAATCAAAACCCTCTAATCGATGAGTCAAAATATAAGCAATGTGCAGCTTTATAAACTTGTCTGAGTGCAAGTGAATACTGAACTCAAAAAAGATAGTTACAAGCTCAATGCTTGCATCCAATTTGACCCAAATCAGAACAAGTTTCTCATTTCGCTGGGTACTGTGTTTGCACATTGTAGGCATCTAATAAATATCTACTAAGTGCATGAATGTGTCCGTGGTGCTTTACCCCTCACCTGTTTTCCTAATATTAAAGAAAGGGATTAATTATATCCCTTTCACATGATTCACAGTTTGAACTTTAGTGAAAACAACAGATCTGGGCAGCAATGTGGGTAATTCATTCTAGGAAAAATATGCAACCAGAGAGTTTGATAAACTTAATTTTGCAATAAAAGCATTTAAAAAGACTTTTCAATTCCCCTTCTCAAGATTGTTCCGCTTTATGAGACTTTGTGAACCAAGACCTCACATGGACAAGGAAGGGCTGAGTGCGATTCCCTTTTTTGGAGTGCTTGCCAATGGGGACAGAAGGACCAAAATAAACCCAGAACACTGTTCCATCTACATTTTCTTAGGTACCACTTGCCACAGTCAACCATCATCACACAGTATTTGTTGCATCTGACACTAGGACAACCAAGAGGTCATCTTTCAACTTGATTCTAGCTGTCATTTCTTGTTTTAAACTACTAAATACATCTACTTTAGATCAAGAGATGGTTCAATTGGGTACATTTTATATTCTCAAAGATGGAAGCATGTGATCAAAGATGAATTCAAGTTGTCAGGAAATTGTCTGTATTATCCCTTAAAATAATAATAGTGAATTAGAAGGATTAGCTTCCTATTTTCTTTAAAAAGAAAACCATGGAGTTATCATTTTAAAAACAGAGACATCCAAGTCTAAAAAGTATTCGATCTTAATTTTTTGTCATTATTGTTGTTTTTTTTTTTTTTTTTACTCACCCTACCAGGTATTTGAGTTGATGATGTGTGCATTCAGTAAAAAAATTAAATAGGATGAATGTAAGAACAGCCTAAGCATCAAAAGTCTCCAAAAAGGTTTTAGAAAATTATCATCAGCTTTCCATAGCATTATCCAGCGTCAATGTCCATTCTAGGTGCTAAACAAAGCAAATGAAATGAACTATACCCTAGGCTTTAGGAAAATATAATACAAAAATATTTTCCCACAATTTTAGATAATAATGGTATTACTTTTGTGGGGTAATAATCCTGACAAATATAACAATTTAAGGTCATATGTAATCCTAAAAATGCATTTTTTAGTTGTTTTTGCTTAGATAATCTTTGTCCCTTCTTCTTCAATTTTCATTGTCCCCTTCCAATCAGTCCTCAAGAATGTGGCAGATTGTATTTTCTTAAGATAGTCACTACAATATCTTCTATCCCATATTTCTTCTAAAATCCTGCTGCTCCATCTATCAAGATATGGCATCTGTGTCCCCTTCCCTTGAATCTAAATTGGCCTTTGTGCCACCTCTACCAATATAGTAGAAAAAATGCTATGTGACTTCTAAGTTTAGGTTATAAAGATGCAATTCACTTCCCCTTGTTCTTTTGAAATGCTTATTCTTGAAACTAAGCCACCATACTGTAAAGAAACACAAGAAGCCTGTGGAGAAGACCATTGTAAGGAGAATCAAAGCTCTCAGACTCTCAGTCCTAGTTAAGCTTCAAAGTGACAACCTATATCTATTTGAAAGTCATGTGAGTGAACTATCTTAAAAAAGGATGCTTCAGATCCCTTGAGCTACTCCAGGTAATCCCACATGGAGCAGAGACAGGCCATTTCCATTAAGACCTAGCCAGCTGCAAATTTTTGAGCAAAATAAATAATTGCTGCTTTTGTAAGCCACTAAATTTCAAGGTAATTTGTTATGCAACAATAAATAATTGAAAAATCCTTTCTAGTGGTTGTGTAATCTGTTATCATTCTACTTCTGTCACCAATGTTCTAAATTCAAGTCCTTATTACTTGCCTAGAGCACTGCAAAAGCTGACTCTCTCTCTCTTCCCTTTAGTCTCTCCCTGGTTAATTTTCATTTCCACAATCCATCCTCTATCTCGCCAACTTACACCTTATTTATATTACTCTCTTTCTCTCTCTCACTCTCTCAATAATACAGAAAAAGTTCAAACTGTGATCTGAGAAGTTTTAAACATCCATCAATGGTTCTCAATTCTGATTGCCCATTAGAATAACCCAAGGAGTTTTTGAAGTCAATGTCCAAACCTCAATGGATTGGTCTAAGGTGCAAATTAGTCATTGGTATTTTTGAAAGCTCTGTAGATATTCTAAACAGCAACCCAATGAAAACCATTGAAGCTGCTGGGTGCAGAAAATAGCATTCAAGAATGGGTATAACCCAACACCAATATTGAAGGTATGAGTAAACGATGATAAAGATGATGGATCTGAAGTTTTCAGAGTAGGAAGTAAAGCAGAAGATTAAAATAACAAGCAAAGGAAAATAACGAAAAAGAAATGTCAGGAAGATACTAAAGATAGTTCAGAATATTCATGAATTTTCCTTGTTGTTTGGTTTTGTTAAAGTTAAAATGGAGAACAGGCCTGAAGAATCCCTGGAGACAAAATCAGTTAAGACTCATAAGTGACCTTAACCTTCTTGATTTGCAAACATAAATGAAACTTAACTTGGGCTATTTCTTGTAAATTCCTATTTTTAAAAAATAAACTTGAGATCAACCAATCATAAGTTGCAACTAACTTATAGTTATATGACTGGGAACTTTCCAGCAGATTAAACCAAATATGACTACTGTATAACTATAAGCAATCAAATGTTTTCTTTGCTTTACTTTCATGTTCATCCTATAAAAACCTTGCCTTTGTGCTCCTCTGTCAGAATACCCCAACAGTTTGTAGCTGCTCAATTCATGAATCATTGTTTGCTCAAATAAAATTTCATAGTGCCTCAATTTACCTTTTATTCACTTATAGTAATAAAACAATCAATATAGTTGGGGATTTTTTTTGTTTGTTTGTTTTTAATCTTGAGTCAAGTTCTCACTCAGTCACCCAGGCTGGAGTGCAGTGGCACAATCACAGTTTACTACAACCTCAACCTCCTGGGCTTAAGGAAATCCTCCTACTTCAGCTGGGATTACAGAGTCAAAGTCTCACTATGTTGCCTAGACTGATCTCAAACTCCTGGGCTCAAGAAATCCTCCTGCCTTGGCCTTCCAAAGTACTAGGATTACAGGAGGGCGCTACCATGTCCAGTGATCAGTATAGTTCTGATAAACAAAGTTAATTCCAGAGTTGGAAGAAAACATATATGAATTCATTAGGACATGATATTGTTTTACATGTCAGCATATTCCCCAACCCTAGAACAATGTACTTATTGGTTCAACAAATAAATATCAAGGGTCTATTATTTGCCACCCGTTATGCTGGGAATATAGCAGTGAACAACACTAAATCTTTGCCCTCATAGAGCTTATAGTTAAGTTGAATGTAGCAGATAATTAAAAGATAAACAGATGAAATAACACACCAGAGGTTAACAAATAATATGAAGAGAAATAAAGCAGCAAAGGGAAAAAAAAAGCGTGAGGGTGGGAGTAAGGGATTAAATGGGAGCATTTTATTAAAGGGGTCAGAAATGTCTTCACTGGTAAGGTTTCCTTTGAGCAGAAATCTGAGAGAAGTGAGGGAGCCAGTCATGGAGATGGTTATCTGTGAGAGTGGGGAAAGAAGAACAAAGAGCGCACGAAAACATGAATGAACATGATTGAAAAGTACTCAAGGAGGCTGGTATGGCTAGAGTGGAGTAAACAAGGTGGGAGGTAGTAGGAGATGAGGTCAAAAAGATAACAGAAGTCAAAAGAAGGAGTTTCAGGAATGGAAAGGAGAGATTATGACCAGCAATGGTTCTTTCCTGTTGGAGTATGAGATCTCACAATTAAGTTGATGAACTTGACACCATGTGCTTACATTGGCAGCACTGCACAAACAACTTGGTAAGGTTTCATAATTTTGATATACCAGTGTCTCACAGCTGTATTCGTGTCGACATGTGGCAGTGTCTTGCTGAGTGGCGCTCATTATTGTTGTTGCGTGTTTTTGTGTGCCATCACGAGAATATCAGAGCTTGAATTACAACAGCAAACAAACATTAAATTTCTTGTTAAACTTGGCAAGAATGGAAGTGAAATCAGGAACATGTTAGTCCAAGTTTATGGGGATAATGTCATAAAGAAAACAGCAGTGTACAAATGGATTAAACATTTTTCTGAGGGGAGAAAGTATCACTGATGAAGAGATGTCAGGAAGCCAATAATGAGCAGAACTGATAAAAACAATGCAAAAACCCATCGAATTAGGCATCAAAATTGTAAGCTGCCTGTGAGGAGTATAGCCAACCAAATAAACATTGATAGAGAAATAGGAAAATCTTAACTGAAAATCATGTCATGAGAAAGGTGTGTGCAAAAAATGGTCCCAAGGGAACTCTTGCATCATGACAATGTACCAGCTCAGACTGTCTGTGAGGGAGTTTTTAGCCAGTTGGTAAACAAATAACTGTATTTGAACACCCTCCCTACTTACCTGATCTGGCCCCCAATGACTTTTTCCTTTACCCAAAGATAAAGGAAATATTGCATGGAAGACATTTTGGTGATGTTCAGGATATCAAGGGTAATACGACAACAGCACTGATGGTCATTCCAGAAAGAGTTCTAAAATTGTTTTGATGGGTGAACTAGGTGCTAGCATTGGTGCATAGCTTCCCAAGCTTCCTTGTACTTTGAAAGTGGCCGTGGTGATATTCAGCATGAAATATGTAGCATTTTTTCTAGGATTCGCAAATTTGTCAGACTGCATATATTAGAATCACCTAGGGAGATTCTCAGAAAACAACTGTGCCTCATCCACTCCCTCAGAGACCCTGTGTGGATTTAGCTAGAATGGACCCCAGTCATCATCAATTTTCAAATGCTCCGAGGTTATTGAGAACCATTGCTGTATTAGTTTATATGGATACTTAGGTCCATATAACTCTATGGATTTTGCTCTGAGAAAGATGAAAAGCCACTGGAAAGATACAATGAGAGAAGAAGCAGGATCAGTACCTTATCTAGTTCACTCTGTTTATCTAACTGTACCAACATCTTTATCAAAGTAAAAAAAAAAGTACAAGGAAGAAAATAGAGCTATTCCAAAAAAGCTGATAAAATTCCTAAAGGATGACTTTGCTGGTATGCTTTGGAGAATGGACTGTATTAGACTGTATGGTACAAAAACTGATTAGGATCACTTACAATACCTTTATTTTAAATATTTTCCACAATGAACATATAAATCTTTTGTATTGATGATAAAACTTTTAATTTAAAACACTAAATGATGGATGAAAAGAACATCTATTAATGACAAACTGAGTAATAGGCAAAATTAACACCAAAGTTGGAAAAAATAAAAGCTACATGGATTCATTAGGACATAGTTCCAATTCACATGTCAGCATATTTCTTAATCCTATCACAATTCATTTACTGGTTCAACAAATAAATATAAAGTGCCTATTATTAATCTATTCTTCCAGATATGTTTTTTAAGAAAATATTTTTTATGATGGCCAATGTGTTGTATGTCATTTTGCTAGGGCTACTGTAACAAAGTATGTTACAGACATGTATAGTTTCACAACTCTGGAGACTAAAAGTCCCAGATTCAGGAGCAGGACCATGTTATCACTGAGACTTTGAGTAGAATCCTTCCATGTCTCTTTTCTAGCTTCTAGCAGTGGCAGCAATCCTTGGCCATCCTTGAATCTCAACTACATCAGTCCAATCTATTTAATCACATGACTGTATTGTATTTAGATCATCTTCCCTCTGTTTTTATCCAAATTTCCCTTTTATAAGAATAGCAGTCATTGGATTAGAGCCACCCTAATTCCTTTATCTTAATTTGTTCAAATCTGCAAAGACCCTATTTCCAAATAAGGTAATATTCTGAGAAACAGGAGGTTAGGATTTCAACTTTTTTTTTTTTTTAGGGAGATGCAATTCAACCCATAACAGATTGGTTCTCATGAAATCTTTAATAATGGAATTGGTATCACATGCCAACATCTTTATGGAAGCAAAAACCTTCAAAGAATAAAATAGGGCTATTCCCAAAAAGTTAATAAAGTTCTTGCATAAAGGATAACTGCCCTGAGAAAGAGAATCTACCATGTTTTTTATTCTCTCATTTTTTTCTACTCCAGCCAACGTTTTCCAGAGAATGTATAAAACTCTACAAAAATTATTGGTTATTTCTGGTGACTCATTTATGGAAAGTGAATTCTCAGTGGTTTGATGGGTTTACATTTAGGACTAGATCTTCTTTTACCTTTGTGGCCAAATAACCCTGAACACAGGTTTACTGAAATTAAAGAGCCTCCCTCTTCCTTCAAATTGATTTCACAATTCCAAGGGAGTTGAATCTTTTTCTATTTAGTTTTTTTGTTTGTTTTTTGTTTTGGTTTGGTTTTTTTTTTTTTGAGTTGTGGTACAATTTAGGATTAGGTATACAAGTGGTCATCATACTGGCAAAGGCTGGGTCTCCTTTTGGTCCCCACTTCACTTTGTTTGAGATCAGGCACCCTTATTTTATTGATGTTATGTGCTCCTCTCCCCCACCCCCCACCCTCCTCCCCGGAAGTTTCCGGCTACTGCCAATCCCTTTTTTTTTTTTTTTTTTTTTTTGAGTTAGAGTCTCGCTCAGTTGCCCAGACTGGAGTGCAGTGGCCGCACCCGGCCACCGCAGCCTTGACCTGCTGGGCTCCGGCGATCCTTCCGCCTCAGCCTTCCAAGTAGCTGGAATTACAAGCGAGCGCTACCACGCCCGGCTAATTTTTTGATTTATTGTAGAGATGAGGTCTCGTTGCCCAGGTGGGTCTCGAACCCGCCGGCTCAGGCAATCCACTCACTCAGCCTCCCAAAGGCGCGGGATTACAGGCTGAGCCACCAAGCCCAGCTGCCAATCCCTGTTTTATAGTATTATGATAAGTGTTCAGGATCCGGTTGTGAGTGAGAATGTGTGGTATTCAGTTCTTTGTTTCTGTGATAAATCACTGAATATTATAGACTCTAAGTCCATCCACATTGCTGCGAAGTCCATAAATTTGTTCTTCTTTGTGGCTGCATAGTATTCCATCATGTATATGTACCACATTTTTTAAATCCAATCCAGTTTCAATGGGCAGTAGGATTAGTTCCATGTTTTTGCTATTGTAAATTGTCCTGTGATAAACATGCATATGTAAGTATCTTTTTTGTAGAGTGATTTAAATTCATCTGGGTATATTTCCAGAAGGGGGACTGCTAGTTCATATGGAAGATCAGTTTCTACTTCTTTTAGGAATTGCTATACTGTTTTCCACAGAGATTGAACTAGTTTGCATTCGCAACAACAGTGTAGAAGCATTCCCTTTTCTCCACAACCTCGCCAGCATCTGTTGACTTTTGTTTTATTAATGATGGCCATTATAACTGGAGTTAGACGGTATCTCAATGTGGTTTTGATTTGTATTTCTCTGATGATTAATGAGGCTGAGCATTTTTTCATTTGTCTGTTGGCTGCTCATTTCATTTGTGTCTTCTTTTGAGAATTGTCTATTCAAGTCTTTTGCCCACTTTTTAATGGGGCTGTTTGTTTTGCCCACTTTTTAATGGGGCTGTTTGTTTGTGTGTTTTTCCTTTCAGCATATTTGAGTTCCTTGTAGATCCTGGATGTTAGGCTTTTGTCAGATATACAGTTGGCAAATATTTTTTCTCATTCTGTGGACTGTCTTCCCGAATAGCCAAAGCAATCCTTAGCAAAAGAAACAAAGTGGGAGGTATTACACTTCCAGACTTTAAGCTTTATTATAAGGCTATAGTAATCAAAACAACTTGGTATTGGTACAAGAACAGGCATGTAGACCAATGGAACAGGATAGAGATTCCAGAAGAAAAACCTCAATTTCTCAACTATCTCATCTTTGACAAAGTCTCCAGTAACAACCACTAGGGAGAGGAGAACCTATTCAGTAAATGGTGCTGGAAAAACTGGCTGACCACATGCAGAAGAATGAAACAGAACCCCTAACCATCACCAAACACAAAAATCAACTCTAAATGGATCTAAACGTAAAACCTCAAACTTTAAGAATCTTAGAAAATGCAGAAGACACCCTTATGAAAATCGAAATAAGCAATCAATTTCTGATCAAAACCCCAAAAGCCCATGCCATAAGAACTAAAATAGACATGTGGGACTTCATCAAACTGAAAAAATTCTGCAAAGAAAAAGGATTTGAATCTTAATTGTGAGTTCTGAGAGGGATAGACATCAGCCCACAAGCATTTTTTTTTTTTTTTTTTTGAGTTGGAGTCTCACTCTGTCGCTCAGACTGGAGTGTAGCGGCCGCTCCCGGCCACCACAGCCTCGCCTGCTGGGCTCCGGCGATCTTTCCACCTCAGCCTTCCGAGTAGCCAGAATTACAGGCATACGCTACCACGCCTGGCTGATTTTTTTTTTTTTTTTGATTTATTGTAGAGATGAAGTCTCGCTGCCCAGGTGGGTCTCGAACCCGCGGGCTCAGGCAATCCACTCACCTCAGCCTCCCAAAGGCGCGGGATTACAGGCTGAGCCACCGAGCCCAGCCCACAAGCATTTTTAAAAACATGTCTAACTTGCTGAGTGACTCAGTTTTGGCTAATGAAATATTTTGTTTTCAACAGCAGAATGAAAATTGTTAGGCAATTTTCAAATACATTGGGCAGTGAACTTTTGTTGCAGGGTTTGAAAGCCAGTAACAAACCTTGTAAAGATCCAAGCAACACCTAAAGTTTAGCCTCAAGACATCCCACAAGCAAAGCAATTATTTATCAGGAGGCCACTGGTAATCCAAGTAACCAAGCTGAGCTGAAATTAATGTGTGGGTCTACACTCTGGATAAGCAAAGTGTGCATTCTGCCATGGGACAAAGAGCAAAAGAAGATGAAGAACAAGCACCTACTTTCTGATATATTATCAACTGTCATATTTGGAATTGCTCTGAAAGTACACAAAGTGAAGTATAAACTGCATTTGACCCATTTTTTATCTGAAAGTTAAATATCTCCAATTCATTTATTTCCACTAATCAGCTGCTACGCATTTTTCCAGCTTCTGCCATCTGCTTTTAATTACTAAAACAATTTGCAACCCAAATGGAACTGATAATAGTTAATCATCACAGGCATTCAGTTTACAGGTACAGTCAAAATTAACAGAAATAAGCAAACTTGCATTTAGTTTCAAAGAGAGTTGAATTTACATGAATCTAAAGCATTGTCAACATTACTTTATTTCCTCAATGTTTTGAGAGCTTATAAACAAAATCCACCCTAAATGTAAACAGTCACAAGATTAATAAATAGTGTTATTTTGAGCAGAATCATTGAAATGAAATTTTAAGGACCCAGACTAAGAGATTTTGTGGAAAGTAGTAAGACTGTAAAGAAAAATAACACTTGAACTACAACAACAAAAACCCTGGACAGATGAAGTTAACATAAATGTCTCAACAACTAATAAGTTTACCGTCACATCATATTTACATCATTTTTTGGGAAAAGAAAACACAAATCCTTACTTTCCCTTTTTAAGCAAGACAAGTCAAGATAAAAAAAGAAAAATGAAATTAACATGCTGAGTGTCCTCTATGTATTTAGTGCATTATAAACTCAATCCTATAAACAGTCCTATAGAGATCATTTCTCCCACTTTGAAGATAAGAAAACTGAGCTAGGAAGATAAAATAAAGTCAGGTTGAGAGTTAACCCAAGGCAGTGACTGATGGGTACCTTCCACAGCTTGATTAATATATGATGAATAGCAAAAAAGTTGGTAAGAGAAAGTTTCACTGTATTTTCTTAAAGGACACTACTGGATTGATATGTATTGGTGTTAAAAATAATTTACATATGCACAAACACAAACGCACCACATATGATGTCTGAAATATTTAACACAATTATAATTGTTTTATTTTTAATATCCTGGTGTTTTTCAGTTTTAACAATGTACTGAGCTCTGAATAATTGAAGGGTAGTATTTTGAAGTTCCCAAAGACAACCAAAAAGATATACAAATGTGTAAGAATGAATATTCTTAACTATATTAAAGATTTTAAAAATTTTGTTATTATTACTCTTATTGAAATTTATACCTTTTATAACAAAAATGTTTTTTATAATTCATGTCTCCTTAGACTCAGTGTTTCTCAGGCATAGTGCACAGAGCACTCATATTGGAATCAGCCTGTATATTTACAAATTTAGATTCCCAGGCATTACACCAAAAAGTCATATTTTTAATAAACTCAAGGTGATATATTAGCTTTATTGCACTTCCTCTAAGTATTAATTTTGCAAGTTTCAAAATGGTAATTCCTCAGATATCAGCAAAACAATCTGTTGATAAGTCAAGCTGAGTTTATTATTTACTGTGGCAAGGGAGAACTTGCCTCACTAGGGACTTAGTCACCCAAGGCCAAATTGGGATGTTAGTTGGGATTTGAATTTGGGTTTAAGGTGGGTCTTTCAATGTGAAGCTTTTTTTAGGACGGAGTAAACATCATGATGTAATAGTTTAGGATAGGTGGGCATAGCAAGGTGAGAAAACTGAGGCCAGAGGATTAAGGAGTCTTGTCCTATATATAGACTGTCAACTGTTACTTTCTGTGGAAAAGTTGATGCACCCTTCAAGAAGTTCCTGAAATGAGCAACAAAGATTTTTACATATTTCTTCTGGCTGATTGTTATAAAAAAGACTGGTTATCCTTGGAATTGGGGAACTAAAAATTATAATAATGGTTACAGTTACGAGAAAGAACTATTTTAAAAAATGTAGGATAATACTGATCTTGGAGAGGATTGCAGGTTGTAGATAGTCAAAGCACTGCTTCGTGGTCACATCTTCCTCTGACAAAGCAAATGAGAGGTACTGGAGCTTTTAATTGGCCCTTGCCAATTTCATAACATGAGACTGGAGAAGTTGTTTCATACAGGTTCTCAAAGAGAGATTCAAGAATAGCTTGTTTTTAAACTAACAAGAACAGCTGCATATTATAGATTTATACAATTCCTTCTTTTCAGCCATGTAAGAAGGGTAGACTCTATGTTACTGGGCTATATGACTGTTGAAAATATGTATTGGGGAACACAAAAGAAGTAAATAGAATTGAGAAAAAATGGAAAGAAGAGAAGGCTGAAGTGAAGAGGGAAGGGGGGCAGGGACAATGAAAGAGATTTGAAGGAAAGGAAAGGGGAGAAAAAAGAGCTGTGACAGATACCATGTGGTAGACAAAAGACTTTAGAGAAAAATCAAGAATGCTTAAAGGCACATTTTAGGAAGATTTTTATGATATGGCCAACAAAACCCTTTCCTTGGTCTCCCTGTGACATCATCAGTAAAAGTCCTTTCTTGTAAATATATTATTACAAACCTCTGCCAATGACCAAAATGCCAGGAGTTTTTCCATCTCAGGAAGCCACTAGGAGCTGGTCATAGTGGTTCATGCCTGTATTCCCAGTCAAAGCGAGAGGATCCTTTGAAGCCAGGAATTCAAGACAAGTTTGGGCAACACAGCAAGACCCTGTCTCTGGGGATAGAGAGGAGAGGAGGGGAGGGGAGGGGAAGGGAGGGGAGGGGAGAGGAGAGAAGAGGAGCGCCACTAAGGGTTATTCAATCCACAACACCTGGGAGTAACAGCAGCAGTTACTACTTTCCATCTTTTCTTCAGCTATCCTGCCTGTCCACCCCCTCCAGGATTCTGTGTAAGGGAGGCAACAGGCAGAACATCACCAGACCACTCTACACGGGAGGTGGCAGATCACTAGCACACAAGTTTTTATTTTAACAAAACTAATTCACCACAAGATAGGAAAAGGGAAGAGAGGAAAAAACAACCATTTACTGTATAGTATCATTCTCGTTCACAGAACCTGGACCTATCCCTACCCTCCAGAATAAATCGAATGTTGTTCTTTGACTGGGAACGCATTGGTCAAATACCTGGAGGTACCCAATTTAGAAGTTTGATAGAACTTGGACATTTGCTAAGTCTGCCAACAGTTTGAGTGGGACCTTGGAATTCCCTGAATTTGAGTCCCTTGGAGTCCCTGAACGTGCCAGAAACTTAAGGTCTCATATATCCTTTACTTGCAAATTTGGATTACATAATATCAAAGTGAGTAATCTCAGGTATTGAATTCAGGGAATAACAAGAGGCAGGGTAAACTAGCTCGGTGGTAGCAGTCAGAAAAGTTGATGATTCAAAAGTAAAATGGTGAAATTTTTTCTGTTTAATAAAGAGAAGGAAGGTAGCTGTTTCTTCAACCTACTCTTCGTAGGTAGTCTCCTTGAAAGCATCACAAGTCTAGGAAGAGATCCAACCTTTTTATCTTATGATGAAAGTTCACAGATATTCTAACTCTTGGAACTGCAAACATCTGTGAAAAGTGACCCCCCAAAAACCAGAATTACTTTTTGGAGCATAGGCCCCTTGTAAAGATTTCCCCAGGTAGGTAAGTGTTCTAGCAGCCCGCTGGATTTTAGATTCTTTCAACACATTTGCCCATTTCGTGATGGATGATTTAGGAGCACGCCTGCCCACACCATGCATTTTTTGAAAAAAAAAACAAAAAACAGCATAATTTCCATGGCTCACCCTCCATATTCACCCAATCAAGCCCTGAGCAACTTTTTTTTTGTTTCTCCAGATGAAAAAAGTCCTCAAAGGGAAACATTTCACCAATGTGGAAGAGGTGAAACAAAAAACAGCAGGAGCCCTAAAGTGCATCCAAACTGACAAATTCAAAAACTATTTTGAGCAGTGGAAAAAGCATCTCAATTGGTGTATTGCATCAAATGGAGAGTACTTTGAAGGTGACTGAAGTTTAAACATGTAAGGGTAAATGCACATTTTTTAAATAAATAAATTCTGGGATTTTGGGAGTCCCCCTTCGTACTTCCAAAATAAGCACAGAAATCTTTCAGAAAACATACAGTAAATGATCAGAAGGTGTATGCATTAGTTAGGTGTATGCATTAGGTGTATGCATTAGTATCTTGAGGATATTAAAGAAGTCACTTTTTTTCCTTCTATTTTACTGTATAAATTTCTATAAAATCCTGTCCAGATATTGTAGTCACTTTCATGTGATCTTAAATGCAAATATATCTGTTAATAGTTTCCACTAATAAATTGTACTCTTTCTTCTACATTGGTATGGAGGGTATTTTTGTTGACAGGAGTGATTTATTTCTTCAGCAGTGACAATTGGGAAACAGTAATATGTGTACCGACGAGGCAAAAAGGACAAATTGCTAAATGGGATGAGGCTTGCACAGTGACATATCATTTACTGTGAAGAGTCACCAAAAAAAAGAAGCCATCCTTTCAGAGAGAGCAGTATCTTAGCATTGGAGGAGAACTTAACTATCAAATCTCCATGTGATATTTTTATGTATTCTAACATATCCTGGGTTTCTTCATCACTCTGTATCCAATCTATCAGAAGACCTAGCTATTAATACACTTGAAATCTCTTTCAAATCCTTATGCTTCTCTCCATTCATGAAGATTCTAACCAGACCATGCAGTCATCATCTCTCCCCTAGGAAGTCTTATTATCTGCAGTTTTGATGCCTCTCAAGCCATTTCCCCACACAGTTATGAGTCATATTTCAAAAACATCAGATCTCTTTTTAAAAACATGATATACAAGAACCTTCTTTATCCAGTCCCTGATTACTCCACCAGTCTGATTTCTCATGACTCCAAAACTCTCCAATTTTTAAATTTATGATCTTGTCATACTGAATTATTTCTTGCTGCTTTAGTGTTGTTTCTCTAGTTCTGGGACTCTGAAAGGACTGTTTTCTTGGTCAGGATCACTCATACCTTTCTCTAGTCACCATCCTCCTCTTCCCAAATTTCCACTACTTTCTTCTCTTCATTTAGGACTTAATCAGGATGGATCACCCTCCTTCTAAATTTCTTATTTGAGCTTTCCAAGCACCCACTACAGAAATAAATGACATAACTATGTGAATCAGTATATTCTATCACGTTTAGAAATGGCAGCTTTGCAGTTTAACCCAAATTCAGACATTTTAAATCTCATTCATATGATGGTTTAGCCAATCTTTTCCTGTATGTTCGGCTCTTTTAGGGAGCTAAATTGAAATTTATTTATGTTTTTAGGAATTTGATCAATAAATGGAAACACTTCCAACTGTATACTGCAGTTTCCAAAAAGAATTTACACACTTGTATAGACTTTGACTTAAGCTTTTAATTTGAATGTAATATTTTTAATTTGTTAATTGCATTTCTCAATAAGTTGGAAATATGAAAAACATTTTAAGAAGGAATAACTAAATCTGGGTAATAAAGGCAAGAAATAGCACTTTTTATGCAATTGCAATTCTGAATGATTAATGATTTAAACAAGTAACATAATTTGTTTATCATGTATGATTCAATGGAATGATTAAATTTATAGTAAAAAGTTAGGTTAACATGACAAACTGGGGCAAGAAAAATGGAAAGAGCTCATTTATGCTAAGTAAGCAAATTCCAGCTACTCCTTAACAACCGGGAAAAGCTTTAAACACACTTTTACCTCCTCTGGGAATTTCAGCACAATTTGGCTGCTCAGAGAAAAATCTCCTCTCACGCCTTTTTGTGATGAGAGCAGGCTGCCAAGAAAACCCCACCCGATAGAAAGAAGTCTGAAGAATGTCTGTCTTGAGTCAGGTATCATAATTATTTTTGACACCACTTTCACAGTAAGTCTCCTTAATCCTCCTGAAATTGTATAAAGGAATGCATCAAGCACCTACTGCATTATATGCATCATTTTAGTGGTCTCTTTAATCTCTCCTGTTCATAGTTTAGGAGATAAAGATATTCCAGTTATGTACATGTGGACTGCCCTAGAAGCATCTGCTTGATTTTTCATGCTTAAAATAATTTCCTAAATACAAAAAAGTTTATAAAGCTATTAGATACCACAGTTTCTGGGTATGGATTCTGACACAAAGATGTCACGATAAATCAGAAAGAAGCATTGAATCTGGAAGTCAGATGCTTTTAGCTGAAGTTGGAGATCATTTTCTTTAAAATGTGGTGCTCTTTAATAGTTTCCTCTTCTCTGTAGGAGGGAAATATCTTCTATCATAGAGTTATTGTGTGAATCAAAAGGAAATCAGTAATGTATATTTATTAAAGCGCTCTGCTTACTATGTAATTATTCAGTCTCTGCCTTGATATTTCCTGGTAATGAGTTTCTTAAAAACTGTAGGAACCCGCTGGGTTCGGTGGCTCAGCCTGTAATCCCATGGCTTTGGGAGACTGAGGTGAGTGGATTGCCTGAGCCCGTGGGAACAAGACCCGCCTGGGCAGCAAGACCTCATCTCTACAATAAATCAAAAAATCAGCCGGGCGTGGTAGCACATGCCTGTAATTCCGGCTACTTGGAAGGCTGAGGCAGAAGGATCGCCGGAGCCCAGCAGGCCGAGGCTGCGGTGGCCAGGAGCGGCCACTGCACTCCAGTCTGGGCAACAGAGTGAGACTCCAACTCAAAAACAAAAAACAAAAAAAAACTGTAGGAACCAAATAAATTAAGACGGAGTTAAGACATATTTGTGAGATAGAGATAGATAGAGCGAGATCTGCCAATAATAGTGACTAACAATAATAGTGACTAACACTGATTAAGCACTAATTATATGCAAAGCACTTTACAAGGGCTTCTCTTTCTAAAATTCTCAGCAATCCTATGAGGAGACTACTAACATTTTCCTAATTTGTATACTGAAAAACCAAGTCTAAAAAGTTTTACAACTAGGAAGTGTAGATATGAGACTCAACACTCAAGGCAAGGCCAGTGTAGTCTTAGTTATTATGCTCTACATAACATCTTCATCCCTACTGGTCCATGAGATCGAAGATATACTCCTGAAGTACTTCCTTGTATACATATGAAATTGACTCATGATAAAAGAAGCCTCACCAGTTATTGAGGAAGTGATTGATCATTTATTAAGCAATTTTAGGAAACTTGACTTTTTTGTTTTATCATAGCCTTATACACCAGAACATTTAAAACATGAAATAAACAAGTCACTTTTTAAAATTTCTTAAACAAACCTTTTTTTAAAGACTGAATAATATTCCATTAGATGTATATACCACATTTTGTTTATAAATTTATCTGTGAACGGACACAGGTTGCTTTTGGCTATAGTGAAAAATGCTGATATGAACATAGATGTACAAATATCTGTTTGAAGTTCTGCTTTCAATTTTTGAGGGTATATTTCCAGAAATTAAATTGCTGGTTCATATGGTAATGCTATTTCTAATTTTTTTAGGAACAACCATGTCATACTATTTTTCATAGCAGCTGCACCATTTTACATTCCTACCAGCAATGCACAAGATCCCCGAGTTCTCCACATCCTTCCCAACACTTAATTTCTATATTTTTGTAAAAATAATAAACATCTTTAATGATCTACTTTTAAAAAATTGTATGAGTGTTATTTTCAAATACCAACAGAAAAGGCCTTCAAAATCTCTAAAAGAGCATCAAGAAAAATATAGTGAGATTTTGTTGAATGTGAAAATATTGAGAATTTTATGCTCTTAACTGTCTTGAGACTTTTACATAATTCAGTTCTTGACAGTTGCTAAGAAAGCCCTTCTTCCTACAGTCATCTCAGTTGATGAGAGCGCCCTATCCTTAATTATATGCAGTTTCACTTAATTCTTTCCATGATTCCCTTCATTCACTTGACAACTATTCTATGCTAATTATCCTAATACATGTTTCTAAAATCACTTTTCTTTGTCACCACTGTCATTGTCTTCGTGTGGTCCTTATTGACACTGGTCTAGTCTGGAGAATTTTTCACTTCTAGAGGAAATAATCATTCCTCCAAAATTATCATTCAAAGAGACAAATGTGATGACATAATTGCCTTGCCTTTTTCCCTACCAACATCTTCAACTGAGCTTCTCAAACACAGAGTATGTCAAAAGTGCTTTTTCACAAATGAAGCTTACAATTTATCCTAAAGTGTTGATTTTCTTGAGTGAGAAATAATTTAAAACAACATTTACATGTTAAAATAAAGCAAACATATAAATATAAACAAAACCATAAGCTTCAAAACTTTTTCCCACATGAGTGGGACAATATGGGCCACAGTGTCATAATCTTTGGGTTTTTTTCTCTCTTTGTCTGTATAGGTATATTAAAGAAGGACTTTGAGAGGTTGGCTGTGGTGCCTCATGCCTGTAATCCCAACACTTTGGGAGGCAGAAGTTAGAAAATTGCCTAAGCCCAGGGGTTCAAGACTAGTCTTAGCAGCTTGGTGAGACCTCACCTCAATAGTAAGTTTTAAAAAATAGCTGGATGTGGTGGCATGTGCCTGTAGTTCCAACTACTTGGGACGCTGAGGCGAAGGATTGCCTAAGCCCAGCAGGTTGAAGCTGCAGTAGCTGTGATCATACCACTGTACTCCAGCCTAGGCAACAGAGTGAGACTCCAACAAAAAATATATTTTTTTCATATATATATAAACATATACAAACATTATCCATAAATGTTTTCATTTTGGCCAAAGAGTAGCAAATGAAGTCCAAAAATATATAGATGGTAAGAAGGAAATTAAATTTGTTTCAATAAATATTTCCCAAGCACCTACTCTGTGGCAAGTTCTGAAGGATTCTAAAATGAGTAAGAGGAGAAGAACTGATATTTGTGAATGCTTACATTCTCCATGAGGTCTTCTAGACCCCATGCATATAGTTCCTACAGTTTTTGCACATACATTATACATATATAAATATATATATTTCATATCTATATATATGAAGAAGAAGAAACTTGAGAAACACTGTCTTAAAGGATAAAACATAGTCTCTTCAGCATGTCATTAGTTCTTCTATGAACTAGCACTTACTTATATCTATAGACTCACTTCCTGACACCTCCCTCCACATTGATATGTGGTATTTCAGAAATGTTACATCGTTTGTGGTTTCCAGAACTTTATCCTGCTCTTCCATGTCTTCATGTATTTGACATGCTGTTTGTCTCGAGGAGGAAGTTTCCCCATCCTTTGCCTCTATCCTGTTCTAAGCTGTTCTAGGAGGTAAACTCCATTTCCACCTTTCAATTTCCACTTTAGACCACTCCTTTAAAGTTTCCCTTGAGAACACTTCTACACTGCTGGTGGGAATGCAAACTTGTACAACCTCTCTGAAAAACAGTGTGGCGATTTCTGAAAGAACTAGAAATTGACCTTCCATATGACCCAGCAATTCCCTTATAGGGAATACACCTGGAGGAACTCAAATTATTCTACAAAGAAGATACCTGCACACATATGTTTATTTCAGCTTTATTCACAATAGCAAAAACATGGAACCAACCATGTTGCCCATCGAAGCTGGACTGGATTAAAAAAATGTGGTACATATACACAGTGGAATATTATGCAGCCATAAAGAAGGACAAATATATGGAGTTTGCAGCAACCTGGATGGATTTGGAGTCACTCATACTCAGTGATTTATCACAGAAGCAAAGAACAGAGTTCCATATGTTCTCACTCATAAGAAGACCTTGAACAATTATAATGGCATAAGAAAGCGATTGGTAGTAACGGGAAACTGTCGGTGGGGGGGAGGGTGTTGGCAGTTGAGGGAAACTGCTAGGGGTGGGAGGGGGATACCTCATCAACAGGAGTACCTGCATGATCAATGTTTGTATACCTAACCCTGAATTGTACCCCACATCTTTATATTAAAAATTAAAAATAAAATAAAATAAAGTCTCCCTTGACTCCTCTACTCTCTTCTTGTTCAGAATTATGCCTCATACCTCAATTATATTTTTATTATTATTAATATTGTATTACATTGTGCTATTAGTTTGTGCATCTGTCTCATATCTTAAAATATCAATATTTTAAGGGCATATATGATTAAAAACATTAGTTCATAAGATAACCAACGAGTTTGAATCCCAGTGCTACTATTTTCCACCTGTGTGGCTTTAAGCAAGTTAATTAAGCTATCTGAACCTAAACAATCTTCTTAAAATGGGGTCAACATAAGAGCTAATCTTGCAGGGTTGTTGTTAAACTTCTGTGAGATAATATAAGCATGGAAGCTAGAAGACTTCCTGGAAAACATAAACATTCACAAATATCAGCTACTTTTGTCTTATTCATTTTAGAATCCTCAGAACCTGCCACAGAGTAGATGTTATTGAAACAAATTTAATTTCCTTCTTAACATCTAAATACTTTCGGACTTCAATTGCTACTCTTTGGCCAAAATGAAAACATGCTTTTTTGAAAAACTGAAAGAATTATTGGTGACTGAGAAACTCCAAATGTACTGCTCTCGTCCCCAGTCTTTTTAATTATTATGCATACCCTGCCCTAGTGTTGGCAGCGATGGTGTCATCTCACAAGAATTAAATTGAAAGAGGAAGAAACTAAAATGCTGATGGTTAGTGAGGGGGTTCATTTTCCATTCTGCAACCAGGAAATGATCCAAACCTCTACATGGCATGTGAAAAGAGAACCTGTGCTTGGAGACCTATCTTTCAGAGTTATGAAAGCCCATTACACATTGTTGAAAGGAAAACATTTGAGCATTTGGACAACTCCACATAGGAAAAGATTGCCAGAGCGCATGTGAAATTGCTTGAACTGCTAGGGATTTTGTTCAGGGTCTTGAGACTAGTGACAGATGAGCCTAAAAGGATTGCTTTAAATAAACCAAACCTCTTGGATTAGCGTGGCTGGACTGAGAGCCCCTTGGGAAAGGCCTGTCTCCCGTGACTTCCAGTACACTCTACTTCCAACGAGCTGGAAATACCACAAGAAAACCACTGTTCTCACGGTATTTTTGCCTTTTCCATTTCTGGTTCTAGCTAAGGAATAAAAAAATGGTATGTGCAGATCAAAAATGACATGTGTATATGACAGAAAAATCAAAGTATCCAAACGTTTGGTCTTTACGCTAAATATAATTCACTGTAAGTTTCATATAAATTTCAGTAAAATAACTTTGGGCATATTCTGATAAGTTTCAGTGAGGCAGATTTACAAACAAGCAAAATCAATTACACATTGACTATCCTAAAACTGTATTGCATGTACATTGATTGAAGGCAAACAGTAGAGTGAAATAACTAAAATTAGTTACTGCTTCTAAATTTTTGTTTAGGGATATTTACTTAAACTACTTCAAAAAATGTGCTATAAATAAATAAGCATATTAAATAAGTATTTGGATGCTTTTCTAGAAGAGATGACTTTTTCTCCATTTACAATTTTTGCTACAAGGATTTAATTCTATGTTTAGATGATACTTCAATAAAATGCAACAAATATTTATGGATCACCAACTATGTGCTAAGCAGAGTACTAAGAGCTACGAGCTGGGGACACATTTAAGAGCATATGCTAATTCTTTTTAAACATGTGCAATTAAGAATATTTAAATAAGGTCACCAAAGAAATGTAAAGAGAGAAGGGAAAGAGAAAAGATAAAATAGAAATCTTCAAAGAACAATATAAGGGTGTGAATTTCTCCTATTGTGTTCTTAATATTTTATCTGTTATTAATAGTAGAAAAAATGACTCAAATTGAGTGAAAATTAATGGCTTTTTTAGCCTATAAAATCAAGATATTTGCATGTAATTAGAGTTTAAATTCACTTTTAGGAAAGAAAAGAAAACAATTGTTTTTTCAGTTTTCTGAGTGACAAACATAGTAACCATCCACAAACAAATTCAGCAGATCCTGGAATCAAGATGAAAATTAATATTATTATTCACATATGTACTTATTAACAGATACATTTCACTAAACCTATTTTTATAAACATAATAAGTACATTAAAATGTAGGTGCCATCTAATGCTTTAATAGCTCTGGATGTAGAGTCAGTTGGACATACATGGGTCTGAGATTCAGTTCTACTTTTTTTATATCTGTGTGACCATAATTGCTTAACTTCTCTGATCTACACCTATGATATAATAGTTATAACAGTACCTACTTAAAAAAACTGATTGTGAGAACTAAGTAGTGGTGCAAATAAAGTGCTTAGCTGAGTACATAATGAGAATGCAATAAATACTTGAATTAGTAGTTGTAGTACTAGCAAGGTTAATAAGGAACACTGTTAATAAGTGGTTGTAGTACTCACATTATTAACCATATTAATGAGATATAATGTTAATAAACTTCAAACTTTGAAGAAAAACAAGATCGGAGGGAGTTAATGAGGTTAAAATAAATAATTTTAATAATATCAGAAATTGGAACTATGACTAAGCAATAAAACCATCCAAATATTTCATAGTTGTAACTCAAACATAACATGATCACATTTGAATGTTTCTACTGAATCCAGAGTATATTTAAATACAGTATTTTCTTTTATTTATCCAAATAATGTTTCTCTGCAACTCGGTGAATGTACCTAGAAATGACTAATATACAAGTGCATCTAAAATATTCTCTGATTCTCCACTGGGTTTTGTGAGTTATAAGTAGCGTGGTAATATTGGGTTGTTACTGGAACTTTTTCTGTAGGTATGAGACAACATTCTCAACCTTTAAACAAACTCTAGCGCTAGCAAAGTGTTGTGAATATAGTCTTCTTGTTACTCAAGAACATTAGGAAGATATGACTCTTCTTTACAGAATCAATGACATCTCTGTTAAAAAATTTATTTTCTCTTAGCTGGAGCAAATACTGCACTTCAAAGAGAGATAGAAGTTTTATATTAAAATAGCTGCCTGAATGCAAGGAAAGTATCCAGACAGAGGAAGGGGGAGAAACAGCAGGTTTTCGGGGGCTTCTGGGATCCCTTCACTGGTAAGTAGAAGGAGCAGAGTGATTGCTCGAGGATATTGTTTAGTTTCATCTGAGCCAAGCAGGTTAACTTCACCAGGGTCATCCTCTTTTAGCTGCAAGACAATGAACCTACACTTTCCTAGGTAAAAAGAAAAATGAGGTTATATTGACTGCATCTTCGAGTTTGTTATTGACCCAAAAGCAAGAAGGCAGTACTCTGGTCAAAAACCCTCATTATTAGGCAAGAACAATAGCGCTAGTGGTAGAAATAAAGAGGAGAAAACCTCCCAGCTGTGAAGGGGAAATCTCTTTAATAACCTCAAGGGTTAGAAAACTGCTTGGATTGTGGCATGTGGTCTCTTTGGACACAAGTGGAAACCAAGATTAATTACGATCATCTGGTAGCTAGAAGCAAATAAAACCCTAGAGAAGATGGAGCAGCACCACAGAAAAATAGACTATTTTGTATTTCAACTAGATTCCCAAGCTTAATTGGCTTGGGGAAGTACCCATGACATAAGTGACTCTGAATTCTCCAAATCAATGTTTTCTTATAGTTAAAACAATTAGTGAGTACAGAAAACATTAAAACAGATTATATTTCTTTTTCTGGGGGAAAACCTGAGATTTGTTTGCTTTTGAATCATGAAAAAAATCAGAATTTTTTTTCTACTTCTAGTAAGTCATTAATGCCTGTCATCTGAGATGTCACTTTTGCCAAAGACTGTTTATAAATGGGCAATTAGAACTTACTGAAGCATTTTAGATGAAGCTTATTTAATTGATGAATGAACTAACACTATATATCAAGTTGTGATTTTTCTTCCTTAGCAAAAGCATAGCGTGGCATTAGAGATACACTGCAGAACTTCTTTTTATTTGTATAAATGTCAGGAGCCTGGATTAAGAGTATGTATGTACCATGGAAACCAAATGGAGAATACTTTGGTGTATACAAATAAAATAAAAGCCACTTTATACTCACGTCAACAATTTATCAATTTTTGTTGTTATTGTCGTGCATGTGTGCACATGCACATGTATGTGAGCGACAGAGTTAAGCAGGAAAACAGATTACACTGATTTTGGAAAAGAGTTGGCACTATTGAATCCATAAAGGTAGCTATCATTAATATAAAAATCACATTTATATAATGAATAAGGTTCAGGAAATTAGCAGAAAACTATCTCTGTATCAGTTCAATCTTCATGCAAGAAAATTGGAAGGGAAAAAGGTAAGCTAAAAGAAACTGCTTTTCAGATCAAAATTATCAGGTTTCCTCTCTCTGCCTTTATAACATGTACTATAAATTGTAATGATAATACAAGGATTGAAATTTAACATCTCTTCCACTCCCCTCCTTCAATTTAACAAAAGTTGATGATGTATCATGGTAATAATGCATATTTTCATGGTAATAATGTGTATTTGAAACTTAAAAATCAAAACTTCACAATGGATAATTCTGTGTAACCTTCACTCAAAATACAAATTCTTTTCCTGTGTCTTATCAAAGCATTTTATAAGGTTATAACCTTTGTCGTAGAATATCAGTGCAACAACATGATTAAGATAAAGCTAAAGTCAGATGGCACAACCAACACAGAGAAATGATTAACAGACAAGTATCCTTTCTCCAGAATGGAGCTAGCTTGCAACCCGTTGATATCAACGACTTCAGCAGAGCAAACTGCATGAAAACTTCAAACGTTCAAATTGGCAGATTTTAAACATTTATATCTTCTTGCTTCCTTTTTAAGAGTTGTGAGAAACTGAAATGCTGTCTTCAATGTGCAGAGGGAAAAGAAACATGCTTCTTCTTGAAAGTTCTCAATGAATATAAAAGTAAGTGAGAGGTCTCCTCCAATATCAAAGAAAAGCCTTAAAGTAGAAAAATGTTTTGTTAAGATTAGCGCTTTCCCTCTTGGCGGGACAAGCAAGGACAAATTCCTCTATTTCTCTTCTTTGCCATATCCTTTTTATTCAGAAATAAAATCACTTTAAATTCAGTCACACTCTATGGTGTTGAGCACTCAGCCCAGAGCTAAGGAAAAAGGAGAGAGAACCAGGATCTTCACTCTAAGGGACATAGTCTGGAGGGACAAAAATGCACGTGGCCACCCCATATGGAAGGAACTCATTCTTTCTAATTCCAAGAGGTGATGTGCTTCATGAACTGTTTGAAACTCTCTTGTTAAGGGGAAAAGGGACATTTAGTTCAAGCTCCTCCTGTTTCTATGTAGAAAGACTCCATTAGGCTAATATTTTCATTCTCCACCACAGGAAGAAAAAGCAAAAAATTTGATAGAGTAATTTCAAAAATAGAATTCAAATCTCCACACATGCTCTGTTCAATTTATTTCTCCTGGAACTTGGCAGGTGGCTGGGAGTGTTCTCTGTAATTCTCCCACCTGTGCTGTCAGAAATCTGCTTCTGCAGGGGAAACTAGATTATCCATCTTGCCAGCACTGGGGATGGGGACAAGTTTAATTATAGGATAAAGGATTAACAACCTGTTTCCCTGAGCATGCAAAGACATAGCCTAGAATTAGCTTTATCAATCCAACAAAACAATGATACTTCGAACTGCATCTTTTTTGACTCTTGAATTTAACTCCAAGTATGTTCTACACTTGGTTGGGAGAGAGGGAGTTTATTTAGTGACCCTTCCCTACAAACCCTAACACCTTCCAGCTGCGTAAATAAAACAGTTTTCATTAGTGAATGACTGGATTTCAAAGATATTTTCTTCCCCTCTATCCATCAGAAGAGCATAGCTGACATAGTAAGCAAACAGGAAATCCTAGTGAAAGTCCACAGAAGGCCCAGATAAGTTAGCACTACCTCACAGATGTGATGATGGACTAACTCATTTTTTGTGTGGGATGTAAGAAAAAATACTGAACATCTCCCTGCATTGTTTCATGTATCCTCACAGCAACTAGGTATGAGTGATACTACAACTTTCTCCATTTACAAATGTAGAAACCAGGTTAAGATACATAAAATTACTTGCCCAAGATCTCAAAGACTGGGCATTACTGAGCCAGGGTTCAATCCTGAATCTGTCAGACTCAAAGTTCTTGCAGTAACCCTGTCTGCCTTTTTTATCTTACTACCACTCACGTCAACCACCTCAAAATTAATCGGTAAATGCTTGATGAATTGAATAAAATTAAGAGTAGGATTAAAAACAAAATGTGGCCGGGCTCAGTGGCTCAGCCTGTAATCCCACGCCTTTGGGAGGCTGAGGTGAGTGAATTGACTGAGCCTGCAGGTTCAAGACCCGCCTGGGCAGCGAGACCTCATCTCTACAATAAATCAAAAAAAAAAAAAAAAATCAGCTGGACGTGGTAGCGCGTGCCTGTAATTCCAGCTACTTGGAAGGCTGAGGCAGAAGGATCTCCGGAGCTCAGCAGGTCGAGGCTGTGGTGGCTGGGAGCGGCCACTGCACCAGTCTGGGCAACAGAGTAAGACTCCAACTCAAAAAAAAAAAAAATGTGTATATGGTGAAGCATTAAAAACTACTCACTTCACACAGTTTTCATGTTCATGGACTTTGCAGTTGACAAGTTACCTAAAACTAGAATATGTTTAATAACAAAGAATCAGAATCACCATGAGAATAAAAACTGAAAGACTGACTCATCCAAAAGAAAAAGTAAGTATCCTGTACTGGAAGTTTTTTTTTTTTTCTTTGCAATGTGGGTACTAAAAGCATGATGAGAGCCAACAGATATGTGTCAAGTATAAACAAGAATGGTGAGAGGATGAATTTAATTAAATGAAACAATTTGAGAAAATGAAAATTTAGTTCTAATTTAAGGGTAAGCATTTTTACCATGAGAACTCTTAACAATCTCAAGGGAAATTGAAGATCTTCTACTTTGGGCATTTAAAAATAGATTATATTTACCCAAGAGAAAAGAAAGAATATGTCCATACAAAGACTTGTACAAGCTTTATTTGTAATATCCCCATACTGAAAGCAATCCAGATACCCATCAAGAGCTACATGAGTTAACAAACTGTGGTATGTCTATACAATGGAATACTATTAATCATTAAAAATAAATGCTCTATTACTGCATTCAATCATATGAATGAATTTCAAAATTATTATGCTGAGTGAAAGAAGTAAGACCGGAAAAGAGTGTATACTCTCCTATTCCATTTACATTAAACTCTACAAAGTGATAGGTGGTCTGAGGGGAAGGGGCAAGAGATTAGGAGAGAAGAATTACAAAGAAACTTAAGAAAACTTTTGGGGTTGATGTATATATTTATGAGGTAATTTTGATGATGATTTCATGGAAGTATACATATGCCAAAACATATCAAATTGTACACTTTAAATATATGAAGATTATTTTATATCAATTACATCAGTAAAGTTCTTTAAAAAAACAACAAACACATTTTTTAAAATAGGTGGAAAAAACCAGAGGGTAAAGATGTAAGGCATTGTCCTGAAAAACAAAAGGACAGAATAACTATAACTTGTCCATTCTTTCTCCACAATACAGCTACTCACTTCTCTCTTGGTTGGCCACTTTTCCTACTTTCGTGATCCATGCAGTATACTGCTATTTGGAGCAAAGAATATTAAATAAAAATTCCACCACACAGAGATAATGACTTATAATATTTGAGAGAACTACTGTCTTCATCTGAATTTAGTTTGAATTTAGGTTCATACCATTTGTGTTCTTTTTGTTAGACTTTCTCATCTTTACACTTTTCAAATATACATAAAATTGTAAAAAGTTAGACACGTATGTAATCATCCCTTGACTTTAGAGTTTTGCTTCAAATTTCTCTAGAAAACAAACATTTTAGATAAAATCCCACTCTCCATTTTTTCCTCTTTCTCTCCAGAAATAAGCAAAATCCTAAAGTAATTATACATAATTATCATACATGCTTGTATCCTTTATCATATATGTTTATGCATATAACAAATACATATTCTTGCTTTTGCATTTTTAAAAGTTCCATAATAGTGTTAGAGTCAATATCTTTTTTTGGTTTACTAATACAACCTCTTTGGAAGACAGTGTGGTGATTTCTGAAGGAACTAGAAATTGACCTTCCATATGACCCGGCAATTTCCCTAGTGGGAATATACCCGGAGGAACTCAAATCATTCTACAAAAAAGATACCTGTACACGTATGTTTGCTGCAGCTCTATTCACAACAGCAAAAACATGGAACCAACCGTGTTGCCCCTCAAAGCAGGACTGAATAAAAAAATGTGGTACATATACACAACAGAATATTATGCAGCCATAAAGGACAAATATATGGACTTTGCAGCAAATTGGATGGATTTGGAGTCAATCATACTCAGTGATTTATTACAGAAACAAAGAACTGAGTTCCATATGTTCTCACTCATAAGGTGACTTTGAACAATTATAATGCTGTAGGAAGGTGATTGGCAGTAGCGGAAACTGTCAGGGGAAGGGGGAGTGGGACTTGTAGTTTGAGAAAGCTACTAGGGGAGGGAGGGACATGACTCATCAACAAGGGTACCTGCATGATCAATGTTTGTATACCTAGCCCTGAATTGTACCCCACATCTTTATAATAATAAATTAATTAAGTTTTAAAAACGTTCCATAAATTATTATGAGTATGGTGTTGTAGCTTGATATTTTTCCATTCACTATGTTTTTGAGATTTATCCATGTTGATATACATCAATCCAATTCATTTATTTTGACTCTGTCCCACTGTGTGAAGAAATTGGTTCAGCATTCTTATTTCACTAATATTATGTCATGATTCTTCTCCAAGCCCTGTGGTTTTCCACATCTGAATGTTTCTTCCTTCAGCTCTTTCTGGCTCCTCTGTCTCCTTTCCCATGCCACACCTCGGAGAAGCTCCCCAAACTACCCTATCTGAAATAACTTTCATCCTTGTCTCTACTCAATGAATACTCTTCTTTTTTTCAACATCCTGTTAATTTCTTTTATAACAATAACTTTTTCTTTTGTCCGTTTGTTTATGCATGATTCTTCTGTTAAGTCCTCTGAAGTCAGGGACTTTGTCTTTTTGGTTCACTTTTGTATTTTAAAGAGGCATGCCACATTAGCAAAGTACATATCACATTAGAGGAACTTCATCAATATTTAGAGAAATAATGAATAAATGGCTCTATAAATGGATGATAGAAGGAAAGTCATTTCTGGTTTTCATTGTTTGAAGCCTTGTTCTATCACAACAAAGCAAAGGAGTTTTTTGTTTATTTGTTTTTGTTTTGTTTTTAAGCAGAGGAGAACTTAAATTTCATATTCCATCCCTCATGGACCAGTCTACCTTGGAGGGCTAAGTAGCTGTAGCTAAGTCCTCTGTAAAAATAATAAACTTTCTAAATGTTCTGGTTACAGAGTTTGATAGCTACAGTTCAGTCCCCTAAACTTCTCTGTTCAATTTAGCAACTAAAACAGAAACTAAAATTCTGGCCATTCAGTCAGCTTACCAGAACACATACTTTATTTTATTACCCTGAGAAGTGTTTCGTGAGATCATAAATAATCCATGGTGACTTTCATAAATTATTTATGATTCATGTAGGACATAGATGATTATGCTTGATATCTACATGGATACTTTCAAAAGGTTTGGATTAAAAAGATTTATATACTTACAGGGTGTATACCTACTTTTCAAATTTTACAGAGATTAGTTTTTAATTCCCAAACAAAAATTAGAAATTTTAGATAATAATTTTTATATAATATCTACTAATAAGGAACAAAGAGAATAATTTTGGGTATATGTAATTTTCTTTATTTAAAGTTGTTAATTTTATCACCTATATTTAAAAGTATTATTTGTATTGGGGATCCTTTAAAATGCTAAATCTTTTTTTTTTTTTTTTTTTTTTTGAGTTGAAGTCTCACTCTGTCGCCCAGACTGGAGTGCCAGCCACCGCAGCCTCGCCTGCTGGGCTCCGGCGATCCTTCTGCCTCAGCCTTCCAAGTAGCCGGAATTATAGGCATGCGCTACCACACCTGGCTGATTTTTTGATTTATTGTAGAGATGAGGTCTCGCTGCCCAGGCGGGTCTCGAACCCGCGGGCTCAGGCAATCCACTCACCTCAGCCTCCCAAAGGCGCGGGATTACAGGCTGAGTCACCGAGCCCGGCCTAAAATGCTAAATCTTTATTTTTCAGTTGTACTCGAGGATACTTTAAATTCATATATCATTATTTTTCAGATGTTTTAATAAAATATATAAAATAATATTTACCATTTATTGTTCACTTACTATATGAAATCACAGAACTAAGTATTCTATGTGTTTGTCTCATTGAGGTGTCACAAGAACCCTATAAGGTAAATATTATTTTCCTTATTTTACATGCAAGAAAAAGACACTTAGGAGAGGATAGTTAACACATTCAAGTAAGTAATAGAACTAAGACATAAACCTCAACCTGTATTCTTAACTACTACACAGTATTAAAAATGAAGTATAGTATAAAGGAGAAAATAAAAATCACCCTTTATTCTATAACCCAAATATCATAATTGTTAATAATCTAGTTTATTGTTCATCAGTACTTAGAACTTGGGATTATATTATATCCATTGTCTGTTTACTTAATTTTGTATCATAAATATTCCCTCAAATTAAATACTTTTCTAAAACATAATTTTGGTAATTGACTATTCCTTGGTAATGATTCATTCTCCTTCTCAAAACTATTTGCAGTCTTCACAGTTTTTAACCACTCATACACCCATTAATTAACTCAAGTGTGCTTGTTTTAAATCATTCCATCTTCTAAATCATACATTTTAATTTAAAAAATAAAATACTAAAAATCCACCAAATCAGTTACCTAGAAAGTATTAAGTAGCTGACAGAAAGTAAAATGATGGTATCAGTGCTTTTAAAACCTGATTATTCTTCTCAAATATTAAAATTCTTTGAATAGTTTTCACCACAATATAATGAATTTGTTGGTTAACAATCTGAAAGTTTCTCCCCAAGTATAAGCTGTGGTACATATTTCTTAAGTGTGAGGGCAGTTCTGTAGAAATGTGTTTTATTGGTGATTTTATATGATTGAAAATCATTGGCAGCACAGCATCAAGAGCAACAAATATAAATAAAATATATGCGTTCAAAGTACAGCTTGGCTTTCTGAACCTCAGAAGGTCATCACCTGGATGGATCAGGCTGTCTACGTCTTCTAAGATAGTCTGCACCAGACTCATTAAATTTGATACAAGTTAACAATGCTCCAAGTCCAAATTTACAAAGTCATTCAGCAAAAAGATAAGGTATTGATAGCATGACCCATGTAAAAAAAGACACTGATAAAAGTATGCTGAAACATTGTACTGGTGCATTAAATTACACTATTTAAGTGAAATGTTTTTGATCGATATCACTCAAAAGTCCCCAGATTAAATAAAAAATATCCACTCATTTATTCTTCCATCATAGATTTTGAAATGGTATCCATGTAAGAGGCACAAATTGAATTTCTTCAGGATAAATACATTAGTAACAATTACCAGTCAGCACATCCTTACAATCCCCTTCTTACAAGTCTATAAAAATGGTTTTCAATTTAAATAGTCACTTTCACATTTCCTCCAACATCAAAGAACTTATCATTTGTGTGCATAATGTGTGCATAATTTTACAGAAGACTTCTTTATTTGATTTCTCTATGAGAAACTTTTGTACTATGGTTATATCATGTGAGGAAAATAAAAGAGGTTAGACTAGAAATTTTTAAACCCTATATTTTTAAGCTATTTATGCTCATGTTCATGATTGTCAGAAAGATTATTTGGATTTAATTTTTGTATTACCTTGCAAAATAAAGTCTTTATAGACTGCTAAATATATATGACTTTTAGATTATTATCTTAATTTTTCATTAAAATATAATTTTATTATGATTTAATTTATAAATGATTCTTTCAGTCATCCTTGTGCTGGTACAAGACAACTTTTAATAGTAAATACCACTACTCAGATAAATAAATATAAATCTGTTTAATAATCATTTCCTGTTATGCCTATTTTTGAAATTGGCAATATATATAAATATCTTTTGTTTCTAGAATTTGATTTCCATTGCAATCAAAGCCAGAAATATCTGGTTAACTTATTCACTAAAATAGCAATATGCTGTGATTATTCAAAATATGTAATCAAATGAGTTATAACTGCTTCTGCAGGAATCAGAAATTCAGTAAAAATGTTAACCTTCTTGTCATTGGTGAGTCACTATTGTGTAACCTCTTGACTGATGATATGTCTAGGTCACTAACAGAGGACGTACTATCATTCTGACAATATAAATTGGATTTGGCTTTTTTTGCTGTTTTTTATTTTTATTTTAAAGATGTGGGGTACAATTCAGGATTAGGTATACAAGTGGACATCATACTAGAAAAGTTTGGACCTTCCTTTGGTCCCCACTTCGCATGATTTGAGATTGGATACCCTTATTGATGTTATGTGTCCACCTCACTTCCCTGGCAGTTTTCAGCTACTGCCAATCCCCTTCTTACAATATTATGGTAAATGTTCAGGGTCTGCTTATGAGTGAGAACATGTGGTACTGAAGTTCTTTGTTTCTGCCTGCAGCCACCCAACTCAAATCTCCAGTCGTTAGAATGAAGAATCGATCTATTTCCAGTATTTTATAATTAGTGTAATAAATGTGCTTTGTTTTATCCAAAATGTTATCCAACTCCTCACTTACTTATTACTTGCCTAAGATTCAAAATATTCTTCATTAATGTAGAACATGCTTAATGTCCTTGCTTAATCTTCAAACTTGAAAATCATTTGTCTTTGTGATAGTATTGATTTTAAAAGTGGATTTCTGCTGAGTGTAGAGTAAAATTTTTTAGCCCACTTTTAGTGGTTCAGTGACTTTTCATTTGGTTATAACAATCTAATTTTGTTACTCAATTTTGTAAACCTGAAGTGAACAGGGATCGGGAACCTTTAATTCATAGGAAAACTTTTACTTTAGGAGTGATCAATAGCAATCTTAAAAGATATCTCACCCTCATGATAGGTGACTGTGGGTTTCTGTGTGAAGGAGGTCATTTCAATGGCAAAATTTGAATCAGGGCAGGGAAATTTTGACCAAAGATAAGCATCTTTGTAATTGTTTACAGAAAACTCAGAGTAATTTACTTAAGGAAAAAGTGCTGGCAGTACAGTCTCTGAAAATGGCCATGACTAATCATTTCTATGCCAGAATCTTTATTTCTTACTCCCTTTTACAAAAAAATGAAAGCACTTGTGAGTTAGTGTTGAGTTTAGGATTTTTGGATTTGGGGTATGGGGGGATATTTTTCTATCACACTTTGTCTTCTGTGCTCCTCATGAGTAAGTTCTGCAGATGTACCCTGGGAATCTAGGTACTTCCTTATTTGATAAAGCCTGAAATCATATAAAAAAAACAGGACATGAGTTCTGTTTCATGCATAATAAACCAAGATAATGTCAACATTCTGTTTGGAAAATTCCTCCTTTACTACACAAGCTGAAAGTGTACATTTGTTACACAGTTGGGTGCTTTCTTTACTACTGACCTAGAACCAGATGCTCCCCAAATAGGAAAATATAACTCCATTCCCAACTCAATTGATCCTTGTCTATTAAATAAAACAAATGAAGTGTCAAGGAGTCTCAAAAAAGAAATATTAAGTAAGGCATATTTTGTTGTCTCCGGTTAAGTGCAAGGGTCATTTAAATTATACAAATAAAAATGCTAGAGAAGTTCTAGAATCATAGTGTTTTTCTGGACAAAAGGAGACATTTTGCCTCCCAGTAACTGATTAATCTAATGGATCCCTAGTTTATTTCAAGCAACTGCTCTTTTTTTCATAGTAGCTATCCAGTATTAGATCTGGATTTTGATTGACAGCAATAAAGTCCTCCAAATTTAAAAAAAAAAAAAAAGAAACATTGAATAGCCAGAAAGTATACATTTACTTTCTAGTCCCACTTGCTATAGTTTCAAGTGAGATTTACTCTATGGTAGAGACATATCTGTTCTTGAAATATGCCCTTGGGAAAGTTCAGCTGCATGCCAGGTATTGGCTTTCATGACAAGCAGAATCAAGCCGGGGACTGGCTTTCAAGTCAAGCAGAATCAGCTACTCCAGAAAGTCACTGCGACAAGTGACACTCCAGTGTCTGAAGATCACAAGTAGAGCTACTGGGGTCTGGACCGGTAACTTTGACCTCTCTTCTCTGAGAATGATGAAGGAAGGCAGAGAAGTGGGGGAGGCATGCCATGCTATGTTGTTCAACATAACCACAGTAGAAATTTAAAATGAAGAGGAAGAGCCTTTAGGGGGTGATTACTTCTATAGGGTAGAGCCCTTATGAATGGGATTAGTGCCCTTATTAAAGGGATCAGGGGAACTAGTTAAGTCCTTTTACCCTCTGGTCCTTGGCATCTAAGGAAACAGCATTTGACCCTTCCAGAGGAAGCAGAGTTTAAGGCATCATCTTGAAAGCAGAGAATGAGCCCTCACGAGATACAACCTGCCAGTTCTTTGATCTCAGACTTCTTAGCCTCCATAACTACAAGCAGTAAATGTATACTAATTACAATTTTTTTAAAGGATAGGTTTGATTGGTGCTACTTATATCAAGGAATTACATTCCATGAGCTTTCATCAATTTTATTCATAGGTGTATCCTCTAGAACCAAGATAGTACCTATTACAAAATAGGAGTCTAATAAATATTTGTTGAAGAAATCTTTCCAAGAGCTGATGTTCCAGTACAAAAACTGACTCTTCTTTATCTGCATACACAGATAGGAGCAACTATTTAATGTGGGTATACCGTTAACCCTTTTATATATGTTATCTAAGTAATCTTTTAAAGAGCCCTTGGAAAAATTTTCATTATCCTAATTTTTAAAATAAAATAACAACTTTTTGGTTTGTGTTTTCTAGGGAGAAGGCTAGGAAATTTGCCCAGTTTTCCTGCACTAAGCAGCACTTAAAACAGCAAGTGAGAAAGAGGCTACAGGAGATGATTCATGTCATGCTCTCTATAGCTCATTTTGTCATCTGCAAATTGAGGGCAATAATTCATGATCTAGAATGAAGCATATCTAACATCAATGAACCAATTAAATGTACACACATGCAGAGCTCATCCCCATCAATGATATCAGCAAAAATATTTATGGAAAATTTTTTATGCTGAATGCATAAAAATAGTCATGTTTAAAAAACACAAGCTTGAATCGAATCCTCTCTTTTTCTGAGGAGAATTTTTACAATGTAATTGCTGACTACACAATCTATTCATTTGATTCAGAGTTCACGAAGTATAAAAGACCAGTGTCCCTTCAGTGCCACTCAGTTCTCCTTTCCACAGAGATTTTATGTGTAATGTATTGCTGCATTCTCAATGTTAATACTTTGCATCAATATTCACAATATGGTTTAATTTGTGGTTTTCTACCTTATGCAATCTCTGTTCTTTATTGGTGTTAAGGTGATGCCTAAGTCATAAAACAGATCTGGAAGATTTATTTCATTTTGTATGCCCCACAGCTTTTGAAATAGCACTGGATTTATTTATTCTTTAAAGTTAGGTCAATTCACCTTGTGAAAATGTTTATTAGTTGGGAGCTTTTTGACAAATTTCTAAATATACGGTAAGGGAATATTGTAGGGTTTTTAATCCTCTTTTCCAGAGTCAGTTTACTAAATTATATTTATTTAGAAGACAATTCTAATGTACTAGTATAGATTTGAATTATCTTTGAATATTCTTTGTATGTCTTTATAGTGAATTTTCTTATATAGTACTTTGCATCTATTTGACATTTGCAACTCAAAACAGATTTTGCATATACTTCATAATACTATACATCTGCTTTTTAGGTAATTAATTTCCCCCTGATTTTTCTGAGTTTATTTTATTATTATTCTAATATTTTAAACTGGATACTCATTTTATTTATTTTCATTTTTACTGCCTACTAACATAGTTAAGACCATAAATTTTTGCCTGAGCATAAAACTCAGGAAGCATGAGCTTTGGCTGTATCCAATAGGTTTAACATGTAGTATTTTCATTCAATCTTTTCTAGATATTCTATAATTTGTCTAGGTATTCTGTTGATCCAAGAGTCGTTAATATAAAGCCTTTGTGTTTTTTTCTTGGTGCTTTTTCTTTTGCTTTTTCCTAACTTTTCTCAATTTGTTATGATTTTTAGTTTTATGGCCTTAGGAGCACAGAATGTCATATGTACTATTTCCACTTTTTAGAACTTATTTAGGTTTTCCTTGCAGCCGGGTATATGGTTAATTTTTTTTACTATCACAAAGGCACTGGAAATAAAAGATGTTCTGATTTTAGTAGTCATATATGTTTCTGTGTAAGTAAATGTGTGAGTATGTGGTTTCTTAGGTGTTTTAAATGATATCCTTTTTTTCTTACTTCCAGTCAATTTTCATGAATTATAAAATATGTATTAAAATCTCCCACTACAACTCTCTTCTATTATGTTCATATTTCATAATATATGAAATATATCTAAGTTTTTGGCTATGTGCTGTTTTTCACTCTGTAAATATTTATACTATATTATTTAATGTCTAGGTACTCATAGCTACTATGCATTGTACACTTTACAATTAAAATATGAGAGGGGACCCACAGAAACCAGAATTATTTTTTGGAGTGCAGGCCTCTTGTAGTACAGGCCTCCCCCACTGGTAAGTATTCTAGGAAAACATCAGCATCAGCATACCAGCTAGTGTTGCTGTGAGAGGCTCCAGTGATTTTTTTTTTTTTAGATTCTTTCAATGTGTTTACACATTTCATGATGAATGATTTATCAGCACACCTGCCCACACCCTGCTGAGTGTTCAGCAGTTTTTGACCAACAATGGCATGATCCCCAGGCCTCATCCTATTCACCTGTTCTCACAAGTGACTTTTTTTTTGTTTCCACAGATGAAAAAAGTCTTCAAAGAGAAACATTTTGCTCATGTGGTATTCCACATGGGCAAACAAAAATGGCAGAAGCACTAAAAGACATCAAAGTTGATATGTTCAAAAACTGTTTTGAGTAGTAGAAAAAGCATAATGATAGGTATTTATACTGAAGAGAGTGCTTTGAAAGTGATTGATTTAAACATGTAAAAATACACATTGTTTTTGTAAATTAATTCCAGGTTATTTTGGGTCCAGTATTTTCTTATTTATTTATTGCTTTGGGGCCTGAGTTCAATTTTCCAAATAGTAAGATTACAACTCCTGCTTTCTTTTATTTTTACTGGCCTGGCATGTGTTTATTCATTCTTTTATTTTCAGCTTTTATGACTCATTTGTTTTAGGTGTGGCTCTTGTATACAATATTAAATTGGGTTTTAATGTGATCTGGTCTAAAACTCTTTTTATTTTATAAGTAAATTTAGCCTTTTGTTGATATGACAATATGATTAATTGTAGTCTGTCACTATTTATTCATTTACTTACCAAGCTTCTATTAATTTTTTACTGTATGCCGTTCTCTTTCTTCTTCCTTCCTCTCTCCTCCATCATCTGATTTTAATTAATTATATTATCTTTCTTTGTATTTCAATTTATGGTTTGAAACATATTTGATCCCTTATTAATTGAAAACTTTATTAATTGTCAGCTTGACAACTCCCCACCACAGTTATTTTAAGTGAGGAAAAATAATTTACTCAAATTTCTTTTCTCCTTTTACTTGTAATTTTTACTGCTGTAATTTTTTCTGTACTGTCAGGGTAAATAGCACTCACACTTTGTTCTGCCATCCAAATTCCAGTCTTATTTTAGTGTATTAGATCTACAGTTAAAGATGCAATACTCATCAACAGTACTTTTTTATTCATTTTTTTATTTCCCATTTGTCTGGTTCAAGTTCTTTATGTATGAGAATCCTCAAAAACTTACCATGGGAACAACATTCTCTAAGAATCTGATGTTTAATATAGGCATAAAAATCCTTGGTCATGATTTCTATCTTCCACTTTTTTTTGTAGCGGTTATGTCACTTTCTCTTAGCGTTAATTTTTGTTGTGAACAAGTTTGAGGACAGTTTGATAATTTTCTCCCTCGGAGGTGATAATATTTTGTTTTACTCCTCAAAGCTTTATTTATTATGATGATGATTTTGAGACAGAGTCTCTCACTCTGTTACCTAGGCTGAAGTGCAGTGGCACAATCCCAGCTCACTGCATCTTTGAACTACTGGGCGAAAGGAATCCTCTCACCTCAGCCTGCTGACTAGCTGTACTATAGGCAGGCAGCACCACACCTCTATGATTTTTTTTAACTTTTAAATTTTTGTAGTTTAAAGATGTAGGGTACAATTCAGGGTTAAGTATACAAATGTTCATTATGCAGGTACCCTTGTTAATGAGATGTACCCCCCTCTCCTGGCAGATTGCTTCAACTGCCAATCGCATCCCCCCGGCAGTCTGCCACTACTGCCAGTCCTTTTCTTAAAGTATTAGGATAATAATTTCAAGGTCCGCTTATGAGTGAGAACATATGGTACACTGTTCTTTGTTCCTGTGATAGATCACTGAGTATAATCTCTAAATCATTCCAAGTTGTGGCGAATTCCATATGTTTGTCCTTCTTTATGGTTGCATAATACTCCAGTGTGTACCACATTTTTTTTAATCCACCCAACTTTGATGGGCCGCATGGCTGGTTCCATGTTTTTGCTCTTGTGAAGAGTGCTACAGTAAACATGCATGTGCAGGTATCTTTTTGGTGGGATGATTTGAGTTCCTTCAGGTATATTCCCAATAGTGGGATTGTTGGGTCATATAGGAGGTCAAATTCTAGTTCTCCCAGAAATTGTCACACTGTCTTTCAAAGAGGTTGCACTAGTTTGCATTCCCACCAGCAGTGTAGAAGCGTAACTTTTTCTCTGCTTCCTCGCCAGCATCTGTTGTTCTTTGAGTTATTAATGATGGCCATTCTTAATGGGGTTCAGTGGTATCTCAGTGTGGTTTTGATTTACATTTCTCTGATGATGAGTGAGGCTGAGCACTTTTTCATGTGTCTGTTGGCTGCCCATATCTCTTCTTTTAAGAACCTATTCATGTCTTTTGTCCACTTTTGAATGGGTCTGTTTGTTTTTTTCCTTTCAGCACATATGCGTTGCTTGTAGATCCTGGACGTTAGGCCTTTATCAGATATTCAGTTGGCAAATATTTTTTCACATTCTGTGGGCTGTCTCCCCACTCTCTTGATGGTTTCTTTTGCTTTACAGAAGTTTGTCAGTTTGATGAGGTCCCACTTGTCTGTCTTATCTCTCATGGTATGGGCACTTGGGTTTTGATCAGGAATTGGTTGACAGTTCCAATTTCCATAAGAGTGTCATCTGCATTTTCTAAGACTCTTATAGTTTGAGGTTTTATGTTTAGGTCTTTGATCCAATTAGAGTTAATTTTTGTGTCTGGTGATAGGAAGGGGTCCTGTTTCAATCTTCTCCATGTGATCAGCCAGTTTTCCCAGCACCGTTTATTGAATAGGTTCTCCTCTCCCCAGTGATTGTTGTTGGAGGCTTTGTTAAAGATGAGTTAAGAAGTTAAGATTTTGCTTCTGGGATCTCTATCCTGTTCCATTGGTCCGTATGCCTGTTCTTGTACCAATATCAGGCTGTTTTGATTATTGTAGCCTCATAGTAAAGTTTGAAATCTGGAAGTGCAATACCTCCTGCTTTGTTTATTTTTCTGAGGATTATTTTGGCTACTTGTGGTTGTTTATGTTTCTATATGAATTTCTATATTGTCATTTCCAGGTCTGAGAAGAATGATGCTGGTAATTTAATGGGTATTGTGTTGAATCTGTAGATTGCCTTTGGTAGGATGGACATCTTAACAAGGTTGATTTTTACTGTACATGAGCATGGCGTATTTTTCAATTTGTTTGTGTCTCCTTGAATTTCTTTGAGCAATGTTTTGGAATTCTCATTGTAAGGGTCTTTCACTTATCTGGTTAGAAAGACACAGAGGTAATTCATTTTTTTGTGGCAATTGTGAATTGGATTGTGCTTTATATTTGGTCCTCTGCCTGCTTGTTGTTGGTGTATAGGAATGTAACTGTCTTTTGCAATTTATTTTGTACCCCAAGACTTTGCCAAAGTCCTTTATCAGTGCAAGCAGGTTTTTGACAGATTCTCTTGGATTTTCGAGGTATAGAATCATATCGTCAGCAAAGAGGGATAACTTAACCACCTCCTTTCCTATTTGGATACACCTAATTTCCTTCACTTATCTAATTGCTCTAGCTAGGACTTAAAACACAAGGTTGAACAAGAGGTGTTAGAGTGGGCCACTTTGTCTTGTTCTGGTTTTCAGGGAAAATGTTTCCACTTTCTGTCCATTTAGTAATATGCTAGCTGTGGGTTTATCATAGATGGCACTTACTGTTTTGAGGTATGCTCCTTCTATACCTAGGTGTTTGAGAGTTTTTATCAAGAAGGGATGCTGAATTTTATCAAAAGCTATTTCTGCATCTAATGATATAATCATGTGGTTCTTGTTTTTACATATGTTGATGTATTTAATTACATTTATGGTCTTAGGGATGTTGAACCAACCCTGCATTCTAGAGATAAAACCTACTTGGCCATGCTGGATGACTCTTGAGATGTGTTGTTGAATCCAATTTGCTAGAAACTTGTTGAGGATTTTTGCATATATATTCATAAAGGACATATGTCTGTAGTTTTCTTTTATTGTTTGATCTTTACCCGATTTGGGTATCAGTGTGATGTCAGCTTTGTAAAGTGATTTGGGGAGAATTCCACCTTTCTCAACTGCCTGGAATACTTTCAATAGATTTGGTATCAGCTTCTCCTTGTACATTTTGTAGAATTCTGCTGGAAAGTCGTCAGGCCCAGGGCTTTTTTTGTAGGTAGTTTTCTTATGAGGAGTCAATTTCCTGAGTTGTTACTGGTCTGTTTAATATCTTAGTGTCTTCTTGTTTCAACCTTGGGAGGTTGTGTGATGTCAGAAAACCCCCATTTCCTTTAGGTTATGAAGTTTGTTTCCAAACATGTGTGCATAGTAATCTCTGGTAATCTTCTGTATTTCTTCAGGGTCAGTTGTGATTTGATCTTTTGTATTGCTGAGTGTGTTTTATGGGCTTTTTCTCTCTTTTTCTTGGTCATTCTGTCTAGGAGTCTGTCAATCTTGTTAATTCTTTCAAAGAACCAACTTTTTGTTTTGTTGATGTTTTCCATGATATTTTTGTCTTCTAGGTTCCATATTTGAATTCTTTCTTTGGCAATATGGATTCTTCTGCTAAAGTTATGTTTTTGGTAATCTTGTCTTTCCAGCTTTCTTAGCTGATTTATTGGGTTGTTAACTTGTGATCTTTCCATTTTCGTGATGTATATTCAAAAAGATATAAATTCCCATCTTAGAACTGATTTCATGGCATCCCAGAAGTTTAGGTAAGATGTGTCCTAATTTTCTTTTGTTTCCAGGAATCTTTTAATTTCTGTTTTGATTTTGGTGTTGACCCAGTAGTTGTTCAGTATCATGCTGTTTAGTGTCCATGTCTTTGGGAAGATTTGTTGGTGTTGATATATATACTGTGGTCTGAGAAGGAAAAGTCAATATTTCAACCTTATGGAATTTGTTTATGCTTGTTTTATGGCAGAGGATGTGATTGATCTTGGAGTACGTTCCATGTGGTGGTAAGTAGAATGTATATTCTCTGGTTATTGAGTGGAATATCCTGTAGGCATCTAATACATCCATCTGGTCAAGCATCAAGTTGAGGTTCTGGATCTCTGTTGATTTTTTTGCCCTGATGGTCTATCTAGGGCTTTTAGTGGGGTATTCAAGTCTCCAGCTATAATAGTGTTAGAGTCAATATCTTTTCTTAGTTTGCTTAGTAGTTGCTTTATAAATGCTGGTGCTCCAGTGTTGGGTGCATATATGTTGTGGATGGATATTGCTTGTTGATGGATTGAATCTTTTATCATTATGTAGTGTCCTTTTGTATCTTTCAATTTTTGATAACTTAAAGGTTGTTTTGTCTGATATTAAGAACATGATTAGGGGCTGGGCTTGGTGGCTCAGCCTATAATCCCAGTGATTTGGGAGGCTGAGGTGAGTGGATTGCCTGAGCCCACGGGTTCAAGACCACCTGGGCAACTTGGCAAGACCTTGTCTCTACAATAAATAAAAAATTAGCCGGTTGTGGTAGTGCATGCCTGTAGTTCTGGCTACTTGGAAGGCTGAGGAGGAAGGATCACTGGAGCCCAGCAGGTCAAGGCTGCAGTGGCTGGGAGCATGCCACTGCACTCCAGTCAGGGTGATGGAGTGAGACTCCAACTCAAAAAAAAAAAAAAAAAGAACATGATTTCTGTCTTCTTCTGTGAACCATTTTTCTGGAAACTCGTTTTACATCCTCTAAGTTTGAGTCTGTGTGCATCCCTTGTGGTGAGATGAATTTTCTGGATGCAGCAAATAATTGGGTTATGGTTTCTTATCCAGTCTGCCATGCTGTGTCTTTTCAGTGTTGTGTTTATTCCATTCATATTCAGGCTAATTAATGAAATGTGATTGTTTATCCTTATATTAAGTTCATATAAAGTTTTTCCTTTGTTTGCTTGTTTTTTTTAGTTTTGAGGTTGGAGTTGTGTGTTTATCAAGTTTGCTGTTGCAATGTATTCTCTGTTGATCTGTGCTCTGCTGGTCTCTTGGGAAATATGTGTTCATTCTTTTTTTCCTTTCTTTCTTCTGTACTTAATACCTTTTTAAGCATCTTCTGTAGAGCTGGTCTGGAAGTTGCATAATCTCTTAGGGATTGGATGCCTGGAAAGGATTTTAATTCTTCATCACTGATGAAGCTGAGCTTGGCTGAGTAGGAAATTCTTGGTTGACATTTAATCTTTTTAAGGACTCTGAATATTGGATTCCAGTCCCTTCTTACTTGCAGTGTTTCTGCTGATAGCTCTGCTGCTATTTTGATTGGTTTTCCCCAGTAGGTGGTCTGTCTTTTTACTCTTGCTGCCTTTAGGATTTTTTCTTTTGTGCCTATTTTTTTAGGCAAATTACTATGTATCTAGGGGTTGGTCTTCTCATTTGATGTCTTGTGGGGGTTCTCTGTATCTCTTGTTTTTGGCTGGTTACAACTGGGGAGTTGGGGAAAGTTTTCATGGATAATTTCCTGGAATACTTGCTCCAAGGTGTTCTCTTTTCCCTTTCTTGTTCTGGGATACCAATCAGGCATAGGTTCAGCCTATTGATATAATCACACATCTCTTGTAGGCTTTGCTCTTTCTTTCTGCATTTTCTTTCTTTTGTTTTCTTTTTTTCTTTTTTTACAGATTGGTTTAAAATCATGTTCTTGTCTTCAAGTTCTGAGATTCTTTCTTCTGCTTTATTTATTCTGCTTTTCATGCTTGTTATCTTATTATTTCTGGATAAAATTTTTTATGGCCAAAATCTCTGTTACAAGTTCTTTCAGTATTACATCTTGTCTTTCTTGAGTCTCATTCACTCTTTCTGTCCATTCCCTAATCCATGTTGTAGTCTGGGGCCAGTCATTGGTGACTTCCATTGCTTGGGCTCTGAGGTCTCATTTTTCATGAGTTTTCACTTTTTTACACTTCAAATTACCTGTGGTCTTCCATTGGTTTTTCCTCATTTCTCTCTCTCTCTTTTCCCTTTAGTTCCGTTTTCAGTGGCAGTGGGAGAGGCTTTCATTTGCTCAGTCCTCTCTTCTTCCCTAATCTGGGTTCTGAATTTGTTCTATTTTGAAACATCACTGTGGGTGGGAAGCTTTGCTGTCTCTTCTAGTTTTAAGAGTTGAATAAGGTAGAGAATGGGGAGCTAGTATTCAGAAATTACTTGCAAATCACAATATTCACCGATTGTGGTATGGGTTCTCTGAGACACATTTTCTGCCACCACTCTACATGATGATACAATGGGTATGTGTGTGGTACTCCCTGAGTCCAAGATATGGTAACAGCAATGAGGAGAACAGTGAAAAGGAGAATGAAATAAGATGGACCAAAATTTTTAAATGAATAAAAAAACACAGAACAATAAAATCAGAAACCAAAGCAAAAAACAAATGAACACACACACACACACACACACACACACACACCCCAAAACAAACTGGAATAACCACTAAGTAAAATAAAAAAACAGCAACAATAACAAAAAAACAACAACGGGAAAACCAAACACACACACATGTCCCCCCACAAAATGAATGGAGAAGAAAAAGAGAAAGAATGGGGAAAAAAAATGAATTCAAACTGAATCCCCACCCATATACTTACACACACATTAAACTAAAAAAAGGGGGAAGAACAAAGAGAAAAAAAACAACAACAACAACAAAAAAAACTGAAAGATGTACACTCAATCATTCACATACACACATAAACAGAAAACAAAAAAATGAAAGAAGAGAAAAAGACAAAAAGGGATGCCGGGCTCAGTGGCTCAACCTATAATCCCATGCCTTTGGGAGGTTGAGGTGAGTGGATTGCCTGAGCCCATGGGTTCGAGACCCACCTGGACAACTTGGCGAGACCTCATCTCTACAATAATTCAAAAAAATTAGCCAGGCATGGTAGCATGCGCCTGTAGTTCCAGCTACTTGGAAGGCTGAGGTGGAAGGATTGCCGGAGCCCAGCAGATCGAGGCTGCGGTGGCCAGGAGTGGCCACTGCACTCCAGCCTGGGCGACAGAGTGAGACTCCAACTCAAAAAAAAAAAAAAAGACAAAAAGGGGGAATGCAGATCAAACCCTCACATACTCATTCATGCACAAAGAAAAAATATTAAAAAGTTAGAAAAACTAACAAACAGGCAAAAAAATTTTTTTTAATTAAAAAAAAAAAATCCCTGCCCTCTTGTGGTAGGTTCTGTAATTGTTCCTCTCATCTGTTTCTCTGTTGTCTCTTGCAGAACTTTCCACCTCTTTCACTCTCTCCCCAGTGTCTGGACAAGGGAAGGAGAAGGGGCAGTGGAGGTGGGTGGAGCTCCAGTCCTCTCCTCCCAATCCCCTATGGTCGGGGAATCCCTTCCAGTGGGAAAGTGCAGGATTATCTCTTCCTCAGGTACTGGTGTGGGGTGGCCCAGCCAGGCCTATCCTACAGTGGAGTTCTCCTATTGCAGCTGCTGTCAGGGCTCCATCTGGGTTCATCCCTCTCAGTTGTGCTCCAGCCATGTGGGTCTGATGTTCAGAGGGTTGCTTGGAAGGAGTGTTGGGTGAGCCCCAGACTCACCACTGATCTCTTTGGAGGTCTTCCTCATCCTTTTCTGGCCACAACCTTTGTCCCATAGCTGGATTAGGGCAGAGGGTTGGAAACCTAAGACTCAGCACTTGTCAGGTTCCTCTGAAGTTTGTGCTTTCAGGATATTTCCTCTGGGTCATGATCAACTCCTGACTAGTTGATCCACCGGTCACAGAGATCAGGTCTGTTGCTCCATGGTTGGAAAGTCAGAACACTTTCCTATACTGTTTTCAAGATGGTGGCAGGGTACTTCTCATCGTCTGCAGTGGGGCTCTGCCTCTAGGCTCCTTCCATAGTCCTTGCTGGCAGTGTCTGGCCAGGTGCTGCAGTGGTGAGGTAGAGCCTGGAGCTGGTAGTCTCTCCCATTGCAGTGGTGAAACACAGCCTGGAGTTTGTAGTCTCTCCCTGCCACTTCTTCCCAGGAAGACTTTTGTCAGTTAAAAAAAAAAAATGGTGCTCAGCTTCTGTGACCTGGAAAGTGCTAAGAACCATGCAGAGTAGCTGCAGCACCAACTGTTTCATCGGGACAACCCTGGTCACTTGCTCACGAGTCCCTACTTAGTCTCTCCCAGCATCTTCTTCCCAGGAAGGATTTTTAGATTTTAAAAAAATGGTGCTCAGCTTCTGCCTCCCAGGAATTGCTAGGGTGCAAGCCAAGCAGCTGCAGCACAAGTCACTTCACCAGGAGACCCATAGCCACTTGCTCCTGAGCCCTCACTCAGCCAGCCATTCACAGTCCCACTCATTCACTGACACATATACAAATTTTCCATGCATTCACTTACTCATACTGGGACTCACATAGTCTGACGGGCTCGCCCACCATCTTCCTGATCCTCCATTAAAAAAAATATTTTGTACAGGTCTCATTATGTTGCCTAGGTTAGTCTCAAACTCCTGGACTCAAGCAATTCTCCCTCCTTGGCCTCCCAAAGTGCTGGGATTACAGGCATAAGCCACTATGCCCAACCTATTTATTTATCTATGAAGTTCAATATGCTTACTTGATTAAGACCCTATATTGTCTTTCCTGACCTAGTTTTCCCTGGAACATGATGTGCTCTTTCGTAGCTCCAAAGTTCTTTTATTTCTATTTTTTCATTTTGTAAACACAAAGATACATGTGAGTGTTTGTTACATGCAAAGAATGTGTAATGATCAAGTCAGGGTGTTTGAGATATCCATCACCCTGAGTGTTTATCATTTTAATGTGTTGTTATCATTTTAAGTCTTCTCTTCTAGTTATTTTGACATATATAAAATATTGTTGCTAAATATAGTCACACTAATCTACTATCAAACATTAAAACATTTCTTCTAACTATATGTTTGTACCCATTCACCAGCCTCTCTTCATCTCCCCCTCCACCCCACCCACTCATCCCAGTCTCTGTGTCTATTGTTCTGCTCTCTATGTGCATGAGATCAAGTTTTTTAGCTCCCCTATATAGGTGAGATAATGTGGTATTTTTCTTTCTTTACCTGGCCCATTTCATGTAACATAATGACCCCAGTTCCATTCATATTGCTGCAAATAACATGATTTCGTTATATATTTTTGTTCAGATTCATTACTTGTGTTGTCTCCACCAGGGTTGGCAAACTCTTTGTCCTCTGTATATATTCTCTTCTCTCTGATCTTTCTTTTTTTTATTGTCACCTTAGACTTTACTGTATTCTCAACAGTGTACAGGCTCTTATCTAATCTGTTTTTTTCTATTGTCACCATTATTTCTCTGATATTTTAATTATTTCCTCAGAGTTTCTGAGCATTGTCAACTCTAATTTCATTTCTTTGTATTTTCTCACCATCCTCTTCGTAGCACTTGCTTTTCTGCACAGTGCTCTTATTTCATGAAAGAAATTTCTTCATCATGTGTTTATAACTTACTTTGCACATTTCTTTTCTGGTGTAAGATCTCAATTTCTTATTTGTTTTTTCTCTCTCCTCTCTCTCTCTTGCTTTCTCCTCTTTCCTCTCCTTCTTTGTACTTCCTTTTTAAATATATTAATAATAGAATAACAGCCCACAAAACCACCACTCAACGTGAAAACTAGAACATCAAATACATCAACTCCGTGCGCCTCCTTCATTCTGTCTCCCGTATTCACCCAAACTAATTACAATCCCAAAACTTGGCTTTATCATACTACTGACTTTCATAAATAGAAGTACATCACATTATATGCTATATGTGACCTAGGTGTATATTATATAGATTTATTTTCTCATTAAAATTATATACATATATACACAATGCCATTCTGAAACATATATTGTTTGGCTTTGATTATTTTCATTCTTACAAAAGCCTATTAAACAAATGATATAGGAAGACATTTTCAAATGTGTTATCAATCAGGAAAATAAAAATCAAGACTATAACAACATATTGTTTTATACTCATTCTATTGACAAAAATTAAGTCTGATAATATTATGTCTTGGGCAACCTTTTCGGGTACCCCCTCACTGTGGGAGCTTTTCTGTCCTCTTAATAAACCATGCTATCTCAAAAAAAAAAATTATGTCTTTGAGAACTCTTTTACATAAACATTCCTATCTCTTTCTTTTTTTTCCTCTTGCAGCAAATTTTTGTGCGTTCCCAAAAAGTTCTCAATTTATCATTCACTTTTGAGGGAGATGAGTTTTAATTTCTGAAACCAATCATTTACAAAAAAACAAATTATACAGAATGAGCAATGTTCTTAAATATCTGAAATTTTGTTCTGTTTTGCTTTTGTAATCCAGGATTTTAGATATAGATCAACTCTTTTCCTGAACACTTGAGTCTTGACTTAGATATACCTTCTATGTTTGCCACAATAAAACCAGATCCAGGAAACTCCATGCATTCCAGTTGGACATCTTGCTTCTACTCTCTCACAGTTATATACCATAATTTTATAGGTTATATATTTCGGGTTAAATCTCTCATCATCACAGATCTTACTCTCATCTTTAAAAATCTGTATTTGAGGGCATTAATGGAGTAACAGAAACTGAATTTACCAGATCTTAAGTCACATGAAATTCAGACAAAATATACAAAAAATAGTTGTCAGATGCTAATCTATGAATGAGAAGAAACAAAGGAGGTAAGCCCTACAATTTTATCAACTTATTTCCCAAAGAAAATTTCCAGGCTTCTAAGCAGAAAAAGGATGAAGAGCCCAACAGTCTACCTGAGCTGAGGAGATGAGAGTGGGCTTCCAAGAATGCCAACACAACTAGAGTTTGTGAAGCAGAATACCCTACAGAGAAGAGAGTGCTGCCTAGGAAAAAAATAAAAAAAACAAAAAACAGAAAAGCTCTGAGTACGCTTTGAATATTCTGATGAGTACAGATTAGTTTGTATGCTGAAGGGGACAAAACAATCCCTGAAGCTCAGACAGGACCAGAAATAGTTCATATCCCCACAAACTAAAGAAGAACAGTCTTGTAATTCATGGGATTCTGGGTAGAGTACTAAGAAAGGTATTATCTCAGTAGCAGAAAAAAAATAGCCCTAAACTCTAAAAAATAAGCTCTAAATTAACTGTTCTGTTGCTGTAAAACAAAGTTTAAAAGTAGAACTTGGCTGTGTGTGGTGGCTTACACCTGTAATTCCAGCACTCTGGTAGGTGGAGGCAGGAGGATTGCCTGAGCCCAGGTATTTGAGACCAGCTTGGACAACTTGGTGAGACCTCATCTTTACAAAAAATCAAAATCATTAGTTAGGTACGGCGGCACGTGCCTGTGGTTCCAGCTACTTGGAAAGTTGAGGCAGAAGGAGTGCCAGAGACCAGTAGGTCGAGGCTGCAGTGGCCCTGAGCACACCACTGCACTCCCACCTGGGTGACAAAATGAAGTTCTGACTCAAAAAAAAAAGTATTCCAAAAATTAAACTATTTTCAAATTATCTACATTCATGAGCAAAGTTTAATAACACTTTGACAAATATGAGCAATCAGCAAGATAAAATGTACAATTCTGTCATCCAATAGTAATTATCATAGAACTTAGTAGACACAAAAAAGATCCAAAATGAAATTTTAGAGATGGAGAGTACAATGTATGAATTTTAAAATGCACTGGAGATTAGTAGATTAGATGCTGATAATAAACTATTAATTGAAAGCATGGTAATAAAATCTATTCAAATTAAAACACAGAGAGAAAAAAGTCACATTACAAACAATTGTTCACAACAAATGATAAACAGAATTTTTTTAAAAGTCTCCAGGGTTAAAGAACAAATCATACAGAAGAGTAAAGATAAGAATAACAGGAGACATCTCTTCAGATTCATTATAGGACCCAAAATAGTGGAACATCTCCAAACACAACAAAAAACAAAAAACCGACACTGTCACCTTAAAATTCTATACTTAGTCAATGATGTCTTTTTAAAATATACAAAAATATTTTCCAGATATTCTAAAGCTGATAGGACTCATTACCAGCAGACATACACTATAAAAAATGTTAATGGAAGTGGTTCTAGGTGAAGGAATATGACACAAAGTCTGGACCTTACAAAGCAATTTAAAACACCAAAAGTCATAATTATAAAATAATTGTCATTTTATTTTATATTACATTAAAAGAAACTTTACTGTCTAGAGAAAAAAATATTATAATGAAGTTTGGGGCTTATTATATATAAAGAAGTAAGATATATGACAACAGTAGTGTAAATACCAGCATTATCTTGATACAAAAGTGAGAAAAATATACTAGAAGAAACTTTAGACCAATATCTCTCATAAATATAGACACAATAGTCTTTAACAATATTTTACAAATTCAAACTCAGCAACATATGAAAGGATAATATCTCATAGCCAAGTGAGGTTTATTTTAGGATGCAATGTATATTAAATTAATATTAATTAATACTTTTTAAATGTTAGTAATATTTTCAAAATTTAATATTACTCAATGTATATATATATATAGTATGAGTTCATTTATAAAATTCTAGACATTGCAAACCAATCTATAATGATTTATGAATGGTATCCTTGTCATGGTTAAATAATTATGTAGATGTAGTTTCATTAGTTCTAAAAACATATTTATAATATTTGATTTAAAGTTTTTGCCTAGTAAATCCAAACTCTGGGCTTCCCCAAAGATAAAGTTTCTGTTGACTATGTATAAGTCATACTTTCTTGTTTATTTGTGTAATTCATGACTTTTTTGTTGAAAAACAAATATTTTAAATAATAAAATGTGTAAATTTCAGTTATTAGATTCCCTGTCCGAATTGTCAGCTAATCATTGAACAAATATTTCCTTAAATTCCTTAAACTATAAGCTTCCTACCTTTCCTGGGGCAAAGAGATGCCTTCAGTGCTCTGGTAGTTCTGCCTTAACCTTTATTATCTGGCTGTGTAAAGCCTCAAGATCAGCCAGAGGTTAGATGTTAGGACAATCTCAGGTCATTTCTGGGTATGCCTACTGCCTTGTAGATTCCCCAGAAATATGTAGAGCTTTTCAAAGTCCTCTATAAAAATCACATTTCTCAGATTTTATTTTAATCTTTTTGACTAGCCTCTTGTTTTCTTTAGCTAGTATCACTGTCTCAAGCAGCTGAGATGTTAAACAACTGCCACTGATTGTTTTTGACAAATTTCCCTGGGGATAGACTTTCCTCAGTGAGTAAACTTGAATCAAGTCAAACGAAGACAATCTCTGTGAGTGAGGCATCCAGGAAGCTACTATATGGTCAAATAGCAACAATTCTCTGGGAATGGAGTTTCTTAGGCAATTCCAGACTTGTTCTATTCCTCTCCAGTGAGAGCTAGGCTGTTTTTTTGTTTGCTTGTTTTCTTTTTAACTCTTGTGGTTCCAATGCTGCTGATTTTCAAGGTTACTCTGGATCTAAGGAGATGGAAATAGAACAAGTTAAAATTCCAGAAAACCCAGTGGTCTTACTGAAATTCAACTATATTTTTGCATAAGTGCGTCCCAGATTGTTGTAAACATTTTATAAATTTCTAGAGTCACTTAATAGTTGATTATGTCAGGTTGGCAGCTGTTCCTAGCGGCCTCGGGCAGTCTAGGGGCTTCCAGGACACAGGCACGGGCGCCCTGCGGGTCAGGCCGCTCGGTTGTCCCGGCAAGGGCAAGGCGGCCGCTCCACCCCGGCGGTGCCGAGGCCCGGGCAGAGTCCCGCACCCGCCGCCCCACCCCCTTTCGTGCGCGTTGCCGGACCCTCAGGCTCGGCGGAGGCAATCGCTTGTTTGGGGGCCAGGAGAAGATCTTGATGAATAAAGCAATCATAATTCATCTCTAGAAAGACTACTTATACCCTGGCAATTGAAATGCTTTTTATTTAGAATAGCAGAAAAATGGGAAAAGAAAAAGATGATGGAAAACTCTACCAAGAGAATTTCTTGGACTTTTCTGAACACTTCAACCAACTTGAATTGTTGGAAACACATGGACAACTGATTCCCATTGGTTCTCAAAGCCTCTGGGTAGGCAATTCTGATGAAGATGAGGAGCAAGAGGGGAAAAAATGAAGAGTGGTATCAATTCCAAGAAAAGAGTCCTCTGCAAAACCCAAGCAAGTTACTTCTGTGGGCTGCTGAAAAGAATCAGCTTTCTATAGAGCAGAGACCCCTTTATGAAAAGGCCACTCAGACGGGTTCGGTGGCTCAGCCTGTAATCCCGCGCTTTGGGAGGCTGAGGTGCGTGGATTGCCTGAGCCCAGGGGTTCGAGACCCGCCTGGGCAACTTGGCAAGACCTCTTCTCTACAATAAATCAAAAAACTAGCTGGGCGTGATAGCGCACGCCTGTAGTTCCAGCTACTTGGAAGGTTGAGGCTGAAGGTTCGCTGGAGCCCAGCAAGTCAACGCTGGGGTGACCGGGAGCGGCCACTGCACTCCAGTCTGGGCTGCAGAATGAGACTCCAACTCAAAAAAAAAAAAAAAAAGAAAGAAAGAAAGAAAAGAAAAGATCACTCATGTGAACACCAGGGATGAGGATGTCTATATCCCTCTTCACTGAGCACACTACAGTGGACACTTGGACGTTGTCCGCAAGCTGGTTGCACAAGGGGCAGATGTCCACGCAGTGACTGTGGATGGCTGGACACCCCTGAACAGTGCTTGTAAGTGGAATCAGGCCAGAGTGACTTCTTTCTTACTTCAGTACGATGCAGATATCAACGCCCCAATGAAGGACCTCCTGACCCTCCCCCCCAACACACACACACACACACACACACACACACACACCTTGCCGCCACGAGCAGAGACAGGCAAGGACACCCTAGAACTCCTCCTGATGAACCATTACGTCCAACCAGGTCTGGAAAACAGCCTGCAGAAAGCTATCTGACATCGCCAGGAGGACAAGTATCTACACTACCTCTTTGAAATTGGGAGGGCTGCACAAATTCTTCACCTCAGTCTTGACAGTGCTCATAGTTTTCTTACGGTTCTAAGTACTGGTGCCTCCTTTGTGTGAGGTGTGAAATAGTCCCATTATAGGAAGTTGACGTCAAACGTTCTCTCACTACAGAAATCCAGTGATGCTCATTATAATGTTCTTCTGAACTGCCTGATCTTGATGACAAAATGTATTTGGAAGTTGTTTGGATATATCTTTAGTGATTTCTGTGGAGTTTGTGGTTGTTATCAGAAATAATTTTAACTTGCCTATGCTTAAAAACTTGACATGGGTTGTACAGAAACTGATATTTTTTGGTGCTGATCCAAGAGAAATGTATTTTTAATTACCTCACATCCCGGATCTTTGTTGAGTAGTTAGTATATTGACATATATTTTTATCAGGTAACTCAGAATTTAATTTTAAAATCTTAAGTATTCTGGTGCAGCCATTTGCTTTCATTTTCAACCAGAAGAAGTAACACTAGTGTCTTGAATCTTTATAAGTTAAAGAAAAAATACACCAAAACACCAGATTTTTGTCTTTTGAAAAAGTTTAAGGAAAACCATTAGCTAGGTGTTCCATCCATTAAAGTGGTACACAGCCTCCCCTGCTGGAATTCCCACAGTCTTGTGGCTGGTCCTACCTCACCCCTGTCAGCCTGTAAGATCCTTGTCCTAATGGCAAGTCAGGATGGCCTCGTAGACGTGCACACAACTGTACCTTAGTCCCAGAAATCGCAGCACATCTACTGTCAAAACTGGTGGTATCTGCCTAGCCCTGCTGGTCTGAATTCTGCTCACAGCCTCTTGCATTGATGGGAAATGTTGCTTTCCCAAGGTCCTCATTTTATACAGACTACACAAAAAGGCAAAGTGATGAAGGAAAAGAAATTCTAAGGCTGGGGGGATGGTTAGGAGGTTGGGCTGAGAGTTCCAACCCTCTAATCACATGGATGATTTCCCTGGCAACGAGCTCCTCCTTCCCCATGCCGAGGATTTCATCAAGAGTCACTTCTTTAAAACAAAAAAATGCTTCTATCACCCTCAAAATTTGAAGGAATTTAGGAATCCTGTATCAGAAACTGTAGTCAAAAACCAAATATCAGAAAATTCTTCTAGTGCCCTTATCTACAAGTATTTTAGAAGTTCTGCGTTAGGAACTAGGGATAGAGATTTTGCTCTAATATTTTGTCTTTGACCCCAGCTCCTGAAAAGGAACTCCTCAGACCTTTGTAATTTCCTGAATGATAGGAATGTCTGACACAGAGCTCCTAAATCACTTAGAATTTTTTTGGATGATGGGAGCACCTTTTGTTCTAATAGGACAACTCCTAGTGGGCTTTTGGACAGCTTCTGGAAGGAAGCTGGTTGCCAGGGAAACCAACCATGTGATTACAGAGTTGAAACTTTCAGCCCCAACTAGCAATCTCTGGGGAGGGGAGAGTGGCTAAAAGTTGAGTTGATGGCCAACGGCCAGTGATGTAATCAATTATGCCTACCCAATAAAACTTCCATAAAAACCTAAAAGGACAAGGGTGTGGAGACATTTGGGGTTCCTGGAGAGTAGCTCAGCCTGACCCGAGAGGGAATCTGGAAACTCCACACCTCTTCCTCTATACCTTGCCTTATGCACCTCTTCCATCAGTTGTGCATCTGTATCCTTCATCCTATCCTTTATTAAGATAATAAACTAGTAAATGTAAGAAAAGGCTTCCCCGAGTTGTGAGTCATCCTGGCAAATTAATGAACCCCAAAGTAGAGGGTTGTGGTGACTCTCATTTGTAGCTGGTTAGTCAAAAGTATAGATGACAATCTACTATTTGAAATTGACACCTAAAGTAGGGGGCAGTCTCATAAAACTGAGCCCTTAACTTGTGGCATTTGATGCTATGTCTAAGTAGACAGTGTCAGAATTCAACTGAAAGAGAAGACACTTAGTTGGTATCCACTGGAGAATTGATTGTTGGTGGGGCAAAAATCTACACATATTTTGCTTACCACAGGTAAAGTGTTCTGTGTCGTGCTGAGTGTAAAACTAGAAAAAATGTTTTCATTTGTGTGTGTGTGTGTGTGTGTGTGCGCATGCATTTTTCCCTTTTACACTAGTCCATGGCTAAATGCCCCAAGTCAATCTAAATTAATCTGATTTTGGGGTTTGGTGAGTCAATTTTCACTAAGTTTTCTCACCTCATGGGCAGTTGTATGGATACATAAACTTACATGAAAACTTTTACTTCCATAGCTACATAGAGAAAAGAACAATTGGAAGACAGAATCCAACTCAAAAAGAAGATAAAGATTGATGGCTGTTGATTGATTTCCTGATGGAAAGCAAGAAGCTAAAGGTCTCAACCAACATGTTCAACTGAAAGAGAAACACAGGTAGACCTGTTGCAAGTTAGCAGTTTTGTCTTTGGCTTTGATTGCCTGTGCAATAAATTGTAGAACCATATTTGAGTTATGAGTATTAAAGTATTAAAAAGATCATCTAATTGGACATACTTTTTATTAATAGATAGTCATAACTAACTTTGACATAAAACAATGAACTAAATAATCAGTGGAACCCTCTGTTATCTCTCCTAACATAAAGACAATGAGCTAGTCTGTGTTACATTTTCTATATTTACAACTGTTTAATGAGCAGAAGTCCCTAGATATTTTTAAAAAATCTGTTTTCTGGAAGATTCTGGGACACATTCCAAAAAGAACCAGATTCTCAAAAAAAAAAAAAAAGAAAAGAAAGAAAAAGAAAAGAAAGGTGCCATAGTGTATCATATATTTACTACATTGATATATTTAAACTTTTGGAAATTAAACAATGCTAGTTGAAAAAACACAATTTTTCAAATAATAGCATGTTAATCATTGTAAAAAAGTATATCCAAACATACCTACCCCAAAGGAATTATAGTAAATGCCTTTGTTGTAAGTTAAATTATAAGTGACTAAGATAGTCTTTTAACTTGTACTATTTTAGGCACATCTATTCCCATCAGTCACATTAAGTCTACATTAAACAAAACTAATTGCATACACACGTCTTTGTGCCGAAAGCACAGCCCTATCTGAATTTAAAATAGACTCTTCTATCTTAAATTCTGCCTGATTTATCTAGGAACCAGAGCATATCAGTTTTCTGCATATAAATTTTAAAGAAAGATACGACCTAGCACTGTAATATATGTTAAAGACCCTCTTTTATTCTCAAATGTGTTCAAAGACATTTTATTTTTGTTAACAACCCTGATTAATTCTCCCAGAAACAGTATGTAACTCATCATATACCCAGCATTTAATAGTAAGAAGAATGTATTTCCTCTTGAAAAACCCAAACTTGTTCCTCGGTCTTTCATGTTTTATAGAGAACTGCAGAGGAACAGTTAATGGTCACTGGTAAAATCTAATGGATTTGTTTTTGTTACTTATGATGTACTACATTTAAAAAATAAACACTCCTGGGCATTTTGTTATTTTCAAATTCAAGGAATTTAAAACCATTGTTATAAGGATTTAGAACCATTCCACTGTTTCATAAACACTTATATATAGTCACAATCCCAATATACCACATCAATTTAAAAATAAATGTATTTCTCTATACCATTTTTTAGCAGTAACTTGGCAATAATAGAAATAAAACATAGTTTAGCAAAAAAAATTACTTGCATATGTAAAATTCTGTATTATGTTCTTACAACTGTGTTTTTGAAGTTTTACAAGACATATTTCACAGGTTTTGAACTAGAAAAGCTCAAAAACATATTTTTTTTGAGAAATGGAAATTCATTGAGATATGAAGTTGGAAACTAATCATGCTCCATTCTAGTTATGAGAGTTGGTGTCCCTCATGTTTCTTTATCCAGAGTGACCTGTAACCACAGTATTGAAATGTAGTTGTTAATTATCCATGACCCTCTTCTAGAGCCCACTCAGATGTCTAAGTCAGAATTCAGGTCACTGTACTTGATCTATAGTTTCAGAAAACTAGTCAGGTGTATATCTCTTTCCTCATAGTTTGAAAATGAATATACTGCTAAGTATTTCATATCCTGGCAGAGAAAACATTTGTATCTCACATGTCTACACTGGCTCAAAATCAGCAGTTCCCAGTACTCAATACCCGTTTGCATCCCCCTGAGAGATCTTGCTTGCACCAAACACATTTATGAGAGAGTCAGATTTTAATAAAGATTTTACAGAGGAGGAAATTAAAAGGATTTCACATCAACCTCTGCCACATATCCTATAACATAAATACCTATTCAACTTGCATCCTCTTTCTGGTTATTCTGGTAGCTCTACCAGCTGCCAACTCAGAAAGAAGGCAGTGTTTCTTTTCCTTTCTCTTCCTATCAAAACCTCGATTTTGCTGCCACAATGCATATAACTCATCAAAATTTTTATTTCACTTGAACTGGCTTTCCTTGCAAATAAAATATTTTACCAACTGCAAAACACACACACACACACACACACACACACACACCACACACACAGTCTTTCACAAAATCTGCAGGAATTCATGAGGATTATTGCTTCTATATTGAAAAGGACCCACTTTTTGTTGTTGTTGTTGTTGTTGTTTTTTGAGTTGGAGTCTCACTCTGTCGCCCAGACTGGAGTGCAGTGGCCGCTCCTGGCCACCACAGCCTCGACCTGCTGGGCTCCGGCGATCCTTCCGCCTCAGACTTCCGAGTAGCCGGAATTACAGGTGTGCGCTACCACGCCCGGCTGATTTTTTGATTTATTGTAGAGATGAGGTCTCGCTGCCCAGGCGGGTCTCGAACCCGCGGTCTCAGGCAATCCACTCACCTCAGCCTCCCAAAGGCGCAGGATTACAGGCTGAGCCACCGAGCCTGGCTAGGGCCCACTTTTTTGTGCTTGTATCATTCTAGATCTCAAACAGCTACTCACAGAAAATCTTTCAAACACCCTATTGGTAGCTGAGAGTACTCCTTAAAAATAAAAGGGGCATTTATTCGCTTGGTTTGCATATTGAAGCAACCAACATGAAATATAAAATTTCCTCAATGCCTAATAAATTTAGAAAAGATGGATGAAGGGAAAGAGGACATCTAGTGTTATCCAGCTATAAACTCGTGTAAGTTTGGCAGTTTCTACATTAGAAGTATTTATCATTTTTTTTTAAGGGGACTACCAGAAAAAAATTTTCTTGTTTTTGAGGGAAATATGGGCATCTCAGATTCTGTTTAATGCATTCCTTCAGAATAGAATCACCTGAACATAACCAGCCTCAAAGACACTTGGTATTTTGAAAGCCTCCTCAAGCCATTTATTTCCAAGGGCCAAACCATGCCTTCCAGCTCATATTTAAAGCACCATAAATTCTTAGATCACATGTCACATATTTAGAGAGCAGGGTCATGAGAACAGCCTTGGACAGTGTCAATAAGAATGGAGAAACAAGAATAGCTGTGAGCTAGTGATTGGATGGCAGGGGAGTTGAAGAGTGAGGAAGAAGACAAGAAAACACCAAGATTACAATCACAGAAAAGTAAAGCCGACTTAAAAACACAATATTCTGCACAACAATGCTTTCTTATTGGAAGATTCAGTCCGTCAAAAGCTTTTACTAAGCACTTACTACATAACAAACACAGGTTTTTGAGCATATATTGTAGTTGAATTAGCTTCAAAACAAAGGAATTTTTTTGTAAATATGAATGAATAGTCACTTTTAAGGGTTCCTTCAGGCCCTAGGTGGAAAATAGAGATCACTACATGCAGGATGAGCCGTGCCTTCAAGGAGTTCATTATCCAGTGGGGCCTCTGAGATATACACACCTGGTTTAAAACAGGTGCTCATTGTGGCTCTCTAGGTGAATGTCATGTTCATACAGAGGTAGAAAATGGAGCAGTAGTATATGGTTTGGGGTTCAAATATTAAGGAAGCACAAAGGAGAAGGATGATAGTTCTATCTGGGTGAACAGAGAAGGCTTTATAAAGGAGGAGGTAACAATGGACCATTTTGTGTCTTAACTAAGCTCATCTCTTGCTTTCATTATTTTTTCTTTGCATCTTTTGTTCCACTTCCTCAATCATTTCAAGCAGTCTCAAGACAGACATTTTTTTTTCAGATCTGAACAGCCAATGAGCTGTATATTGATGTTAACCTAAATTCATGTTAAAATGTTTTTGCTTAATATGGATTTATTAAATCAGCTACAATGTATTATGCTTCCATTATGAGCCAAAATTTTGATAGTGTGGTTGTCCTCCTTTAACCATGGTTTTGCTTTCCGTGGTTTCAGTTACTGGCAGTCAACCTCAATCCAAAAATATTAAATGGAAGCCTTCAGAAATAATTCATAAGTTTTACACTGAACACTTCTGAGTAGCATGATCAAATTTTACTCCAAATCCTGCCCAGGACATAAATCCTTCCCATGGCCATATATCTGTGGTGTGCATGGTACTCACTCAAGCTACTTCAGCCGTCAGATCAAGTCCTGGGATCAAAGCAAACACTTATTTTACTTAATAAAAGTGCAAGAGTAGTAATGCTGACATATTGTTTTAATTGTTCTATTTATTATTAAGTATTGTTGTCCACATCTTACTGTGTCTAATTTATAAATTAAACTTTATTATAGGTATGTATGTATAGGAAAATACATAGTATATATAAGGTTTCATATAAGGTACTATATCTGTGGTTTCAAGCATACACTAGGGGTCTTGGAACACATGCCCTGAGATTAATGGGGAAGTACTGTAGGTTTTGTACCCAGTATTTTAACACTTCTAAGATAAAAGTAAGCATATTATCAGGATTAGTTTCAGCTATGAATAACAAAGCTCAGTAAGATAGAAGTCCATTTTCTATCACATAAAAGTCCAAAGGCTGATATATTAACTCTGCTTCGTCAAAGAAACCAGGCTCATTCTAATGCACTATTCTGCCACCCTTAAGGTATAACCCAGTCTACTTTGTCTAAGAGAACAACTGGACCTCCAGTCATCATATCTGCCTTCCAGACAGCAGGACAAAAAAACAAATTAAGAATAAAAGAGGCAATGGTTTCACATGAGACACCTTTTAAGGAAAGTTCCTCAAAGCTGCTGCATGACTGTTCTAATTACATCCAGAAATTAATCACATGGCCATATTTGCCTACAAAGGTAAAAATGCAATCTTTATTTGGGACAACAGAATTGTCAGCTAAAAACCGTGAATTTGATTTGTATGGAAGAAGGAGGTAATGAGTAATGATGGATAATAGCAGTTTCTGCTACAATTATAACTCTCATTTATATAGATGGAGAAATAGAAATGAACACTCACAGGGCAACTTATTACTGATAACACATCTGGTTCATGTCAGAGTCAGCATATGAATTCCTTTCTTCTTGTTCCAAATTCAGCACTGATTTCACTATACAACATCAGCTTCCATCAGTTGAAATGTGAAATGAGTCCTTCATTACAAAGTTTCCCCCCCTCAGATCTGACACATTGTCACAGTTATACATTTAATTTTTTTCAAGCAAATCAATAAAGTCAATACATTACATCAACCATTATTCTAACCTTTGACCTTCTTTCTTCATTCTTCTGTAATGTATCAAAGTCTGGATGATAGTTTCTAGTTTAGTACTATTTTCTTCTATTTTTTGCCTCATTATCCTGATTGATATAAACACAATTTTATTTCTTTATCCTCAATATTGTATACCTAATACCCAACTGTTCTGTTACAGCATTATGCATTGTCCTGAAACATCCCTTAAAATCTTCCCCCCAACATCATATCTAATAAACAAAACCATCCACCATGGTGGTTTTACATGATTCACATTTACCTTTCTCATCATCCTCACCTCTGCTAAACTTTTTGAAAGACTCTCTTGACTGACTCTCGTGATCCTCCTCCAAGACACCCAGAATCCAGGAGCCTCAATGCTTCTAAATACTTTTGAAAAATGCTAGTTGCATTTTTCAGATGTATGAAGACCTGGCTTCCCAATAACTCTAGCATTTATTTTAAGATAATCTCCTTTTTCAATATTCTCTATACTGCAGTCTCATTTATCTGCCATATCAAATCCATAATATTTGTCACTTTTTTCAGAGTATCCAGGGCCTGAACTTTAAAAGCCATCACATCTTGTGCCTTTCTCCTTGTCACCATCACCATCCTTGCAACTCCTGACATCTGGAACCGTCTCCTACAACTCCTGGACACTTCATCAATCTTTCAATCTCATAATATAAGAAATCTTGCCTGCCAAATGGCTACAATTTCTCTCCTTTCATATTTGAAAAGTTTTCTTATCTAACTCTCAAGAATAATACATAATACAAAACTTCTTTTCTATTGTTTAGTAAACTAGCAAGTACTTAATTTCATTTGTCAATTAGCAAGTACTTAAATCTGAATGCAAGCATTTCTCAATGAATATGGGGGGGCAGGGTTGAGGAGGGAGAAGGTCAAGTATGGGCCCTTTCTTCTGTTAACAAATCAATGTAAACTGATACCTACATGCTTTGCTATTGTTAAAAGCCAGGAACAACTACAACACAAAGCTTGGTGTTCACTATACTTAAAATAGAGAATAATGGAGCACCTCCAAACAAATAGGAAACTGTAATATACAAGGGGTGTTCGTCTGGAAATATAAAATATGAGACCACAGACCGAGTGGTTTATGAACAGCAGCAGGTCTCAGGAGAATGTTTCCCCTATAGACATACATTAGTGGTTTAATGACAGTGCTTTTGACAGTTTAAACCATAAATTATTTCATACTATTTTCCCTCCTAGAAAAAATACTTTCAGAGTCTGAAGATTGGATGAAGACATCTACTTAGCAGGAAAAGAACCAAATTATACAGTAATATTTTTTTTTATTAGACATATTGGTGCAAAATTTGTTTTATTTTGACAAGATCACTGAAAATATTTCAATGGAAAATGATTGGAAAGAAGTTGTTGTGTTCTTTGCTCTAAACATTTTTATTTAAGGTGTTTCCTTTATGTTGTGGGAAAATATCAAGATTCAGTTTGAAGGATATTTTAAAGGATCTAACTTCAAAAGTTGACTCTCAAAGCCACAGAAATAATTGAGATGACTCAGAAACTAGCTCTACCCTTAGTTGATTTCAAATATTTTTCTATTATATCTAACAATTTCATTTTCTTCTTTTTCTTTTCCTGAATTCTTTTAATTATTGAGTATGCCTATGGTAAATACAATGATATTCTGTCACCATTTTCAAAAAGTGAAATATTTTATTATATCTTATTTTGTCTATCAAATGGCTTGCTGTCACTTTTTTCTTTTAAATCAAATTTTTTATTTAACCATTTAAATTAGCTAATGTGCCAGGCTCGGTGCCTCAGCCTGTAATCCCGTGCCTTTGGGAGGCTGAGGTGAGTGGATTGCCTGAGCCCACGAGTTCGAGACCCGCCTGGGCAGCAAGACCTCATCTCTACAATAAATCAAAAAATCAGCCAGGTGTAGTAGCGCGCGCCTGTAATTCCGGCTACTTGGAAGGCTGAGGCGAAAGGATAGCTGGAGCCCAACAGGCTGAGGCTGCGTTGGCCGCAAGCGGCCACTGCACTCCAGTCTGGGCAACAGAGTGAGACTCCAACTCAAAAAATAAATAAATAAATAAATAAATAAGCTAATGTACAAAATTTAAAATAATTACCAAAATGATTTTCCTAATCATTTTATCATTATAAGTAAGCTGAGTATATAACAATTTGGACTTATAAGCAATGATTTTCTTAACTAATTAGATCTCTGGTTTCAACTTAATACTGTTTTAATTTTAAGACATAGACTATAGATCTATATTTTGTAGCACAGAGAAATATGTAAATGTTTAAAATTAACTATTATTTTCTTTAAGCCAAGATATAACTCCCAGTATTTGAGATGTATACTAGAAGGAATCTTTGGTAAATCTTCAAGTGATTTCAGACTTAAGAGTGGTAAGTGCTGTTCACCAAATATTCCCAAGTCTCTGCCTTCTGGCTCATAGTAGGATTGTACATCCTATTTTACTTGTCTTGGGACCATGTGACTAGTTCTGTCCAATGAGCTGAATATGTCACTGCTGGTGAGACAGACTTCACTGAGCTTCTCTTCTGGTAAGGTGATCCATAAAGTTAGAGACAGTGGCCTCTTTGTCAGCCCACATCTCTAACTATGTTGTGTTGAGCCTCCTGACTCAAGGTAGACACATAATGTGAACCAGAAATAATCATTTTAAATCACAGAATTATGGGGGTAAATCTTTTTCTTTTATTTTACCATAGCAGAATCTATCCTGACTAAAACAGAATGCTTAGACTCTTGAAATGTTACTGTCTCTATCTTTTCAGTCATTTATTTAATCATGATACTTATTTTAGTCCACTTTAAGGAAAGTTGGTAAAGATAATAAAAATATATATAGGTATATAAAGATCAGTGAACTAGAAGCTCAAGAAAAGTATTTCTAATATTATGATACATGAAAGCACAAAAATAGATTTTAAAATGTATTTTCTTAGTACAATATTAATTTTTTTTTTTTTTTTTTTGAGTTGGAGTCTCATTCTGTCACCCAAACTGGAGTGCAGTGGCTGGTCCCAGCCACCGCAGCCTCGACCTGCTGGGCTCCGGCGATCCTTCCACCTCAGCCTTCCGAGTAACTGGAATTACAGGCATGTGCTACCATGCACAGCTGATTTTTTGATTTATTATAGAGATGAGGTCTCGCTTGCCCAGGCGGTTCTCAAACCCATGGGCTCAGGCAATCCACTCACCTCAGCCTCCTAAAGACGCAAGATTACAGGCTGAGCCACCGAGCCTGGCTTTACAATATCAATTTTTAATTATAAAAGAGGAATTACACATTAAAGAAATAAAATTGTATATATAAAGAAAATAAAATAATCACTCCCAGACATGATTACATAATCATATTAACTTTTTTATGTTTTCTGTCAATCTTTTCCTATGCATGCATTTAGAAATTTAATAATGTGGATGTGAATTAAAGGATTCAGGTAATAAAACATAAGAAGCAAAAGAAAATGTATTTAAATATTCAACTGATTTTATAGAAATGAAGCCTTTTCTCAGCATAAATATAACTTGGAAACCACTGACAAAATTAATTACATTAAACTTTAAACTCAAAAATGTCAGGAACATCCTGAAAGGGATATGACAAAATGTATTTTTATAGCTTAAAATTAAAAAATATTTATATAAAGCATAAATAACACTGGGCAAGAAAAATATTGATATTTTTACACTTGAAACTAATTTCAGGCTTTATATTTTGTCACACTCAGAATATATACTCAATTATCAAAAGAAAATTTACATTAAATTATTTTCAAAATAATGTAAAATATCAGTGCCATTATTAAGAGATAAATTGTGTAAAACAGACTGACAATTCTTCAGGAATTCAGAGAAAGGGAATATATGTGAGAGTAATCATAGAAAAATTCTCAGCAAAAATAGGAACTGAGTACAGCTTTGATTTTTCATAATAAAATGAGTTTCCCTTATCTTTGCATTGGACAATATATGAGCTCAGTCTTAAAATATATTGTGATGGAGTACATGATTAGAACAAAAGCAGTAAGTACATAAGACAGAACAGGTATAAAAGTCCCCAATTTACCTGTGAGATTAGCCCTGGAGGGATGGAGTGAAGGTCTAAATCACGTCTGGGAGAACTGGCAAGGCTAAGTTTGATTTAGGCTCGTACTCAGACACAGAGCATCTGCTATTATTTGATGGTAAGTGTCATCAAAAGGCATGTCAGAAGACTGTCATGATCTTGGGGACAGATGCTCCAGTTTAAAGCAGGGCTGCGGTACTCCATGGGTGTCCAAGGACAGGATCTAACCTCCTGGCAGATGAGCTGGCAAGCACTGAGGAGGGTGCTAGGGACTGCCCTACAACCTACAAGCAGATTATTGCTTGGAGCATGGTCTGACCTATAGCAACAACCTTGAATACAAAACAAGAAATAAGGCTGAATTCAAGCAATATGGTTAGAGCCATTCTCACTAGGAACTCTAAAGAGAAGATGAAGGTGCCTGAGGAGCTTGCCCAAGCCCATTAGATAGAGAACTTCAGTCAGCAAAGCTAACTCCAGATTCTACCTGCTAGTACAGGGAGGACTTCTAAAACAAGTCAGACTTAGGCTCCACATTAGGGTGGAGCTGAGCATGTAGACCAAATGTCTTTGTTTCCTTGAGCTCTACAGAGTTTGAGAAGTCAGAAGCTAACTTTTCCCAATTTCCCAAATGCTTCCATATGTACCATCTTATCTGAATGCCTATAGACCTTTGAAGCAGGCAAAGAAAGTATATTTCCCTCATTTTGGAGAGAAGACATGGCATGCCTACTTTCTGAGGTCAGTAAAAGAAGTGTTCTATCTCTTACTCAATGTTCTTACCTTGAACTGCAGGGAATCATGGGACTTTCTATAACAGGGTAATGGCACAGAAAAAAAGACAGATTTTGAAAACAATTGTTTTGATTTAGCCAGGTGACTAAAACTCGTTATCTTTAGAGAAATAAAGTTGTAAAACAGTATGAAACTTCTATGTTGTGAATCATATACATATTAGCCTGCTAGGGCTGCCATAACAAAATACCACTATCTGGGTTGTTCAAAACAGAAATTATTTCCTCAGTTCTGGCAACTAAAAGTACAAGAACAGAGAATCTATGGAGATGGTTTTTTCTGAAGCCTCTCTCCTTGGCTTACAGATGACCATCTTCTCCCTATGTCTTTACATAGTCTTCTTTCAGTGCCTGTCTGTGTAAAAATGGCCCCTTCTTTGTTTTGGGGGGGTTTGCATTAATTTAATTTTATTCTATTCTAAAGATGTGGGGTACAATTCAGGGTTATGTATACAAATGTTCTTTATGCAGGTACCCTTATTGATGAGGTATGCTCCTCCCTCCCCTGGCAGTTTCCCTCAACTACCAATCACATTCCCCCTTCCCCTGGCAGTTTCCCACTACTGCCAATCACTTTCTTATAGTATTATGATAATTGTCCAAGGTCCACTTATGAGTGAGAAAATATGGTACTCTGTTCTTTGTTTCTGGGATAGATCACTGAGTATGATAGACTCTAAATCCGTTAAAGTTGCTGGGAAGTCCACATGTTTGTTCTTCTTTATGACTGCATAATATTCCATTGTGTATATGTATGTACCACATTTTAAAATCCAGTCCAGCTTCAATGGGCAGCATGGTTGGTTCCATGTTTTTGCTATTGTGAATAGAGATGCAACAAACATGCATGTGCAGGTATCTTTTTGGTAGAACAACTTGAGAATTCCTCCAGGTATATTCCCAATAGGGAAATTGCTGGGTCATATGGAAGGTCAATTTCTAGTTCTTTCAGAAATTGCCACCTGTCTTCCAAAGAGGTTGCACTAGTTTGCATTCTCACCAGCAGTGTAGAAGTGTTTTGTTTTGTTTTGTTTCCTCTGCATCCTCACCAGCACCCGCTGTTGTTTGTTTTATTAATTATGGCCATTCTTACTGGGGTTAGGTGGAATCTCAGTGAGGTTTTGATTTGCATTTTTCTGATGATTAGTGAGGCTGAGCATTTTTTCATGTGTCTGTTGGCTGCCCGTATATCTTCTTTTGAGAAGTGTTTATTCATGTCATTTGCCCACTTGTAATGGGGCTGTTTGTTTTTTTTCCTTTTGGTACATTTGAGTTCCTTGTAGATCCTAGATGTTAGGCCTTTGTCGTACATACAGTTGGCAAATATTTTTTTCCCATTCTGTGGGCTGTCTCCCCGCTCTCTTGATGGTTTCTTTTGCTTTGCAAAAGCTTGTCAGTTTAATGAGGTCCCACTTGTCTACATTATCTCTTATGGTATGGACACTTGGGGTTTTGATCAGGAATTGGTTGCCAGTTCCAATTTCCATAAAGTCATCTCCTGCATTTTCTAATATTTTTATAGTTTGAGGTTTTACATTTAGGTCTTTGATCCATTTAGAGTGAATTTGTGTGTATGATGATACGTAGGGGCCCTGTTTCAATCTCCAGCTTGTCATCAGCCAGTTTTCCCAGCAAATGTCCCCTTCTTATAAGGACACCAGTATTATTGAGTTAGGGTCCACATTTATGACCGCATTCATTTTACCTTAATTTCCTCTTTAAAGGACCTGTCTCAAAATATGGTCACATTCTGAGGTACAAGGTATTAAGACAACAATATATAAAATTTAAAGGGACATAAATCAACCCATAACAGATGGTTTTGAAAATCACAGTTCTGGAGATAAGAATAACACAATAGAAAATATGAAACCACTGAAAACTTTTGAACAAGTGGCATCATGAAAGTCATGTTTAAGAAAGATTAGTTTGGAAATTTTCGCAATGTATTGTAAAATGTTTCTCAGAAAAGATTAGAAATAAGGTTACCAAGTAGAAGGCTGTGGAGATAATCTAGAAAATGTATTATAGGAGTATGGGAATGTTTCCTAAGATGTGCAACTTTGAAAGCATGAGACTCTCTTCTTTTTTTAAGCTTTGAGTAAGAGTATGTCATACCACATATTTCTACATTTCTGTAAATGGTACCATAAAGCATTCTGATTAATACTATAATAGAGGAGGAAAAGCATATAAAAGAAGTACATAAAAGTTAACAGAGATGTATTCTAAATGCTACATTAATGTTATATAATATGAAAATTATAATATAATGTGCTACTGGCATAGTAATTTTTGCCCATCTATCATGCATTTATTGAGCAACATGTATCAGTACTCTATATGGAAAGTAAAGGGCTTAATCCTCGCCTAGAGGAACCTAAGTTATTATTTATGATCCCTAAAACTGTGTGTTTTTCAAACTATTTAACATTTTTGGTGTCTTTGCCAAAAATCTCCTCTAGGGTTTAAGCTCCATGAGGAATCATTAATTTACCCACCCATAAACCACTGAGAAGCCATCAAGTTCCCTTTCCATTGAGAAGCAGGGCATTTTCTTCATAAGGACAGTTCTACTATAAACATGCCCGAAAACACTTTCAAACTTGAAGCCTCCACTAAGTGCCTTCAATCACCCTAATTCCCACTGACTTCAAAGGGAGCTCAGAAAAGATATAGTGGAGAAACAAGAAGTTGGCAGGAGTCGTACCAACACATCCTCAAACCATAGTGTGTTAAAAACACAAACCTTTCATGAAGCTAAGTGCCAACAAATGATACTTAGCATTTTTAAAGAGCTTTCCAATAGTCTAATTAAATGTTATGAGGTCAATCAGTATTATTAGCCTCATGGTGTAGATAAGGAAATGGGAACGCAGAAAGGTTAAGTGATGTGCCCAGGCATTCACAGTTCAACGGTGTTCATGTTAGTGTCTCAACTCACAGGCCATGGCAATGACAACCACAGAATGCTTCAACCCATCTTCCAGTTCCCCTAGAAATGTTCTGGCTCGCTATAATTCATCACTTGCCATTTACAAGCATTCTTTATAGCTATTAAAGGTTTGATTTAGCTTCCAAAGGTGAAGGTACACATCCTGCATCAAAAAACAACCAAATTTCTCCTCAAATGGCTCCAAATCCAAAGTATATTAGAGACAGATATGATTCTGCTGAACGTAGAACTCTGTTAATAGAAAACCCTATAAGATTATCAGTAATTTATATATGCTGACATGTGGGGATTTTTATGTATATCTTATATATGCAAACATGAGGTGATGAATTTTTCATCATGATTAACTTAATAAAAATCCTCGAAAAATCTTTGAATAAACCCTCATAAATTTTTTAGAAACTTATCATTGCAAGAGATTCATAATGATATTAAAATCTGACATAAAAATGATACAACCAAAATTAGAGTATATTTTTAAATAACTCCCATCACATTGAATGCTTAATATTGGCTTAAATGTTATCCTCTTGATAGGTACAATTTAGGCTAGTTCTTTATGTATTACCAATAACTTTATTGCAAGTTCATACAAGAACCACCATTAGTGGATATAACTAATACCTAGATACACTAAACTTAAAAGATTTTGTGTGTGCTTTTCAAATAGGCTTATTACTTTGGTAATTCTCTATACTTTTAAATCTAGCTCCTTTATAAATCCCTACTCAAGCCAGAATCCATGTTTGTTTCCCCTCATCCTGGTATTGCATAGTAAATTTTTTCATGCTTCTAACAGTTTGATTAAAGGAAATGTATTGCTATACTATCTGTTTTTAATAAATATGAATAAACTCAATCTTTCATTACTGAGCTTATTTTTGACAATAATAATTATAATAAAATTAATTTTTTAATATGCTCACATTCTGTTTTTTTCTGGAAAATTTGATCTTAAAATTTGGAATAAGATTAAAATTAAAGGTCCTCCACCTTAACCTCAGCTTAGAAAAAATATGCAATATTAGTAAATATAATAGATATACTTGCATTAATCCAGAAATCAGCTTTGCCTTTCTGAGGTAAATTATTCTAGTTCTATCAATTTTTTTCTAAAGTTTTTGGACCTCTTTCTACTATCCAAGTTATCATTAAAGTATACATGGAAATAGTAATAGTATAAAATATTGGGTAAATTCTGAAGTTTATTCTGCTTAGGACTTAGGTTTAAATCCTAACTTAGTTACTATCCAAATGTGTAACTTAAGGCAAGCTTTGTAACTCTCTAAACTTCAGTTTTCTTTTATGTAAAATTACAGTAATAGATATGTATACTTCATAAGGTTGTTGTATGAATTAAATGAAATAAAATTAAATGAATCAATTCATTTAATTAACTGAATTAAATGAAATAAAACAAGTAAAGCACTTAGCACATTGCCTGGAATAAAGGTCAGTATTGTGAGAATGAACATAATGAAACTTGAAAATTGATCAATTTGCCTTATTGATTTTTTAAATGTCTACTTTGTGTACAGACCAGATATTCCACATAAAGTTCTAATTAGTATATTGAATGAGAAAAAAAAATGTTTATATTTGGGGGCATTTGAAGTCCAGTGGAAAAGGGAAGACAGCTATCCATAGAGGGATAGAAGAAATATGGGTTTGCAATAGATTTTAGTTTCTATTTATATTTTTATATATTTTGAAAATTAGCAATAGCAAAACCAAACGATAAGAGAGTGATACTCACAAGGGAGGCTATTGTAATGGACAATTGGCATGTCAGTCAACACCTAGCAGCTGAGCATCATTCTTATGAGAAGGTTGAGCCCACTTCCCTATACTCCTTTGCACATCAAGAAGGTCATACGGTCTCAACTCCACCCATGAGTCGCACAGCACAACACTTTTGCTTAGAGCTCACTTTCTAGCAAGGATGTAGCAGAAGCACTTGTTTGGGGAGGCAATGGTGATGAAACTGCTAGTGTCAGATCCAAGCATCAGCAGGAACAGCTATGGGTCCAACTCCCTTCCTGGCAAGGGTCATAGTGCAGTTCTCCTCTCAAGCAGTCTTGTGATGCAGTTGAGAAAATAGCTAGCAAGCTTGACTCTGGCTTTCCCCAAAGTCTGTGGGGAATACCTATTCAATGTCAACTAATGAAGTATCTGACTATTTATGCCATACAGACTTTGCTTCATTGTCTGAAACTCAAATTTTAAGATTCTCTATGTGGCATATCTCTTAAGACAAAAGTTTAAGAGACAAGAAAGGCTTGGGGCACTGTGGCAGATATTACTACAATTCATGAATGTTCTGCTTTTTTCTCCAGCAGAGACATAATGGAAAGATTGTATTTTTCTGCTCCCTTGCATGTATGCACAGTTCATGACTTGCTTTGCCTAATGAGCAAGGAGTGACGCCTATCCTTTGCAGATTAAGCCTCTTCATTTCCAGTTCCCTAGTCTTTGCCTAGTCTTTCCCTTGCTGAGGCTGTCGTGGAAGTTTGTGCTGATGTTGGGGGGAGCAATGCTAAGCCCCCACAGGGATTATGGCTGCCCAATACAGTAGCCAACATCTACAGAGGTTTTTCATGAAAAAAAAGTAAACTGTCATTCATTTAAGCCACCAAAATTTTGGTTATTCATTCATACAGCATAACTTATGCTATCTTGACTAGAACAGGCACATTAGGGTCTACAGAAGAGTTATGCATGATCACATAATTTGTAAATAAATTAAAATGATTGCTCAAATCAACAATTAGAGCTTTTATACATTCTAAATTGATTCTATCACAATATGTAAGGAAACATTTAAATCCCATTAATTTTATGTATAATTTTTATGATTGTATTACATTTTAAATTTACACATATGAGCACAATGATTTGGAGTCAGTGTGGGGCTTTTTATTTCCTCAAAGGTGTTATATAGAGTAGAAATAACTCCTAGTGGGTTTTATAGAAATATAGAACTATTTCATTAAAAACCTACACTTTTTTTTACCTATTTTGCTGCTATTTAACATATTTTCTGATGACATAGTTGAAATACTTGAAGAATGAAGTTGCTAAAAGGCAGAAACTCTAAATCTATTCTCAATAATTACTAGTCAGCAAAGAAAATAATCTGCATATTAGAATCTGAGAATACTTGTAACCTGTGATAGCCAGATGAGTTTCATCTGCTATTTCCACTAGGCTTGACTAGTAACGACTCCTTGCAAGGGTATGTAGAGAAAGGAGTCAGGCTACATCGAGATTCATACAGAAATACAGCCATGATTGACTTCCATGTCTGTAGTGGGCATGAAAGGGACTAGTATAAACGCGAGTGCTACATATCAGTCCTTTTTGCCATATGTTAACATCTGCTTTTGTGTGTGATACACATTTGCCCTGGATTTGAAATGCTCAACACTTATATTCAATCTTAAGGCAAACAGGATAGAAGACCCTAAAAGGAAATATGCTATTTTAAACAGTCTGTTGCATAACACGCTCCATCTTGCCAAAAATAACCCATAATAAGATTAAAATTTCTGGTTACTCCTACTTCAACTAAGACATTTGATGACATTACTACTGAGCCATGTCTCAAATACATTTCACTATGTATTATTTTTGAAATCATATCACAATTAGTCAGATTAGTGATCCTCTTCAACCTTATTCTTCTATAAGACTGCAAGTTATCTGAAAGATCCGTGATTAATTCACATTTATATCACCAAAATCAGTTCAGATCTTGATATATGATACACTTTTAATGAGTAATTGTTGAAGATAGGCACTGCACATGGAAGCAACAGCATGGCAAAGACGTTCCTATGTATATAGCAGAGTTGTAGGCTTTTTTCCATTGCAATAGTTTTATACACACACACACACACACACACACACACACACACACACACACACACACACACTCACATATACATATATACAGTATGTATATATTAGCTGCCAATATTTTTGACTGTCTTCTTGGAGCAGATGCCAAAGTCCTCTAATGGCACAACTAAAGCAAGTTGGAAATTTCTAATAAGCCCAAAGTGGTCCCAGCTGGTAAAAAAAATACTTGGGATTGTGACAGTAATATTAAACAATTAAATGAGTTATCATAATGGATGGAACCACAACCGTGAAGACAGGGTTTAGGCTGCACCAGCTTTGGTCTTTGATTTAAACCTGGACATGTTCTTTTTTTTTTTTTTTTTTTGAGTTGGAATCTCACTCTGTCGCCCAGACTGGAGGGCAGTGGCCGCTCCCGGCCACCGCAGCCTCAACCTGCTGGGCTCCGGCAATCCTTCCACCTCAGCCTTCCGAGTAGCCGGAATTATAGGCGTGTGCTACCACGCCTGGCTGATTTTTTGATTTATTGTAGAGATGAGGTCTCGCTGCCCAGGCGGGTTCGAACCCGCCGGCTCAGGCAATCCCGCTCACCTCAGCCTCCCAAAGGCGCGGGATTACAGGCTGAGCCACCAAACCTGGCTAACCTGGACATTTTCATTCATACCACTCTTCTTTCATCCTGGCCTGCTCTGACTCTATCTCATGTTCTCATCAAAGAGCACGGGCCAGATGGTGGAGATATTGGTTGTGTTCTTTAATGGGCAGGAGTGGAGATATGATTCGGGGTCTGTCAAGATGTGATTCTGGTCTTTCAGTGCTCCTGCTGCTTTATATCCAGCAGTATTTAAGGGTGGGATCAGCACAGAGTTGCGTTTGAAGTAACAAAGGACCATTTCATTAAAGACTAGTTTGTCTCCTGCCTATTTTACTACTACCCAACTCAGTAATTCACTGGAAAGGAACGTTGCATACTAACAGTTTTCTCACATAAAAATACCCGCTGGCTCTAGCTCTTGTATACCAGTGTCTCTGGAAATGCAAGGGAAAATATATTGCTCTAACTAGAGCAGGTTGTTTATGTTTTTACCAAAGCTTAGTCTCTAAGCAGATTTTCACGTAGTCTCCAATATATTTAGGAAAGCAAAGTTGCCAGAAAATACCCTCTATTCTTTTAATTAGGCTCAAAAACCTGAGAAGACCTTAGCACAAAACAATAACTGTTATATTTATCATCTTGAATGCTATCCAGAAGAGCATTTCAAAAATTATATGCTAGGAAAGATAAGATTCTACCCCATAATTTCAGGAACAACTGTACGTCAGGCTGCCAGATAAATATTTACAACACACTCAAATTTAGATGAACTTATATGACTTCAATCAGTGAAACTGTTTCCAGACCCAGAGGTCACAAAAGCTGTTATCAGGTTTCCCGAGCCTGCTGCCACATTCGTGCTGGAAACCAAACGCCACACACTCCAGGCTTCCTCAAGTCCTCAAAAGCTGATACAAAGATAGTCCTTTCCCTCCTCTTCCTGTCCATGGTAAACACCTTTCACCACTTCTCCCCTAGTAACAAAATCTTTCTTCTTTACACAGGTGAAGGGGCTGGCCAACTCTCTGATGTAACCACATCTTTCTGCCCTGGAATGTAATTTTCAAAATGTTTAGGCTGGAACTTCAAGGGTATGAACTGACATGACCATTGAGGGCAGATGTAAAGAAATTTCAGTAGCAGGCTCCCAGCCAAATTTACAGTGTCAAGTTATCTGCCTAAAAAATGTTACAAGGGCCATGGAGGTGCCCAGAGTGAGGGCCTGCCAATTAGAAGGAGTGTGAATGAGACTTATGGGACTGGCCAGGGTGACAGGGCCACAGTCATCATTTGGCAGGAGGCAATTTAAAGATAGGTGTCTGACAGCATGGCCAGGGTTTTTGGAAACTTGTGTGTGGTTCTTGGAACTGCACTCTCTGTTCTAATTGCTTTACTCAGATTAAAACTGCCTACTGTTCACTGCAGTTGCTGAATTATAGCAACCTCTTTATTTTTTTCTTCCACAATCAGCACATGAAAAGCTTAGACAATGACCCAGAAGTCTGGGATAGAGAGGCAGGGAAAAAGAGCACCATATTTAGAGGTTGTTTTAACCAAACAGTGAGAAAAAAACTGATAAGAATTCAGAGTAAATCATAAAATAAGAATCAAATCAATGCTATATTTTACTAACAATAACATTTCTAATACTATAAATATTGTTTATTAACCTAAAGATTTGCTAAGTAACAGAATCATTCCAAACCATCTTAGCAAGATTAGATTTCTCTAAAAAGGTTAATGAGATACTTACATAAAACAGGATGAGAAACATTACAATTAAAAGGAAATAAATTAGATTCAAATTTATGCAGCATTGCTTGTGTTGATTATCTAATGAACATGGGATACTTAGTCAATCCCACGTAATGACTTTTCAGGGTATGTTTAGACTGTATAACTAACTTGCAAGATTGAGATAAAACTGTATGGAAATAAGGTATTTCAAAGGAACATTAGAAAGAACTGGTGTTAGAACAGCTAGAAAATCATCTACAATGTAAAAGGGGTGAAATAAAATACATTTCAAGATCAACTCCCATGATATTATTTTAACATTTTGGTTTTCTCAACTGTTAGATAATACATTTAGCTAAAATTAAGAACAAGAGTCAGTGTTAGAAAGAACAGCAACTGGGGCACAAACAATGGCTATCTCCCAGAATGACAATATCTAGAAAGTACTTATGAAGATCAGAGAATCATTGGATAGATTGAAAAAAAAATCAAGGAATGCAAGAGCTAAAACTAAATGAAGTTTCAATGGAGCTAGACAGGCTCAGGAAAGCATTCTTAATAACAGAAATAAAGAACTCCATCCAAGAAATAAATAACAAACTGAAAAGCAAGGGAAGCAGAACTGACCAAGCAGAAGAAAGAATCTTAGAGCTGGAAGACCAAAATATGGAATTAATCCAACCTATTAAAAATATTGGCCGGGCTCGGTGGCTCAGCCTGTAATCTTGTGCTTTGGGAGGCCGAGGTGAGTGAATTGCCTGAGCCCGCGGGTTCAAGACCTGCCTGGGCAACTTGGCGAGACCTCATCTCTACAATAAAAAAAAAAAAAAAAATTAGCTGGGCGTGGTAGCACGCGCCTGTAGTTCCAGCTTCTTGGAAGGCTGAGACGGAAGGATCGCCTAAGCCCAGCAAGTCGAGGCTGTGGTGGCTGGGAGCGGCCACTGCACTCCAGTCTGAGCAACAGTGTGAGATGCTAACTCAAAAAAAAAAGAAAGAAAGAAAAAAAATTTAAAAAAGAAACTTAAGAAGAAAGAGGAAACTCTCCAAAAGATATGTGATTTCATCAAAAAACCAAACCTATGTATCCTTGGAATATCCGAAATAAGAGAAATGGAAAACACCTTGGAACAAATATTCCATGAGGTCATTCAAGAAAACTTCCCTCCCTCTATCGGGAATATACCCAGGGGAACTCAAATCATTCTACAAAAAAGATACCTGCACATGCATGTTTGCTGCAGCTCTATTCACAATAGCAAAAACATGGAACCAACCATGCTGCCCATTGAAGCTGGACTGGATTTTAAAATGTGGTACATACATATACACAATGGAATATTATGCAGTCATAAAGAAGAACAAACATGTGGACTTCCCAGCAACTTTAACGGATTTAGAGTCTATCATACTCAGTGATCTATCCCAGAAACAAAGAATAGAGTACCATATTTTCTCACTCATAAGTGGACCTTGGACAATTATCATAATACTATAAGAAAGCGATTGGCCGTAGTGGGAAACTGCCAGGGGAAGGGGGAGTGTGATTGGCAGTTGAGGGAAACTGCCAGGGGAGGGAGGAGCACACCTCATCAATAAGGGTACCTGCATAATGAACATTTGTATACATAACCCTGAATTGTACCCCACATCTTTAAAATAAAAAAAACAAAAACAAAAGAAAACTTCCCTTATCTGGTCAGAGAGATGACTATATAAGCACAAGATATCCAAGGCATCTTATGAGTAAACCATAAGATGCAAGGCATCTTATGAGTAAACCAACCCCTAGACACATAGTAATTTGCTTTCACAAAGTTGGTATAAAAGAAAAAATCCTAAAGGCAGCAAGGGAAAAAAGGTCAGACTACCTACCGGGGAAAACCAATAATAATTGCTGCAGTCTTATCTGCAGAAACTCTACAGGCCAGAGGGAATTGGACCCCAATTTTTAATGTTCTCAAAAATAAACGATGTTAATTTATTGTTGACTATGCTAGTTTCAATATGTTCTAGGTGTTCTCTCTCTTTCTATTAATTCATTTACTCTTCAAAACCAACCCTGTGAAGTCGATACTGTTATTATTCTCATTTTACAGATGAGAAAATGGAGGCCACCGAAGTTAGATAATTGGCCCAACAATATACTGTTAACTAGTTTAATGTCTGAAGCAGGATTTAAGCCAAGTAGCCTGGTTTCAAAACTTGTGCTAAAGACACCTTCAGCTATAAAATTACAATATTAACACTGTGATTGGTTACACACACATGTAAATGTTTGAATTCTCTTTGGTTGAAACATGTCACAGGGGTAGATATAGAAAGGAGAAATATATGTACATATATTTAAGCCACTTTCTCTTGCATACTACCTGTAGGAATAGAATTCAGAAACAAATTCAAATCAGGCTATATTTATGTCAAAAAATATTTTCCAACATCAGAAAAGAAATATATGAACCATTATTATTTACTACTTATTTTATTTAAATATGTTAGTAATGTAAATTCTAATTTTTACCTACTATAGCAAAACAATTGCTGCAATAACACCTTAATGTGGTAAGTTAAGTTTTTAGTTGTCAGGTCCTGAAAGACAATTTATCTTTAAAAAAAAAAAAAAAAGTAGAGGGATGGGCTATTCTTATCTCAGGAAAGTTCTCCACAGAGAAGTGATTGGAGTGGCTTACTTCTGGGTGGCCCAAGCAATCCAGAGTGGTGTTAACTAAATGATAGCAGTTTCTGTAATAAAGCAGAAAGATAATCCTTGTTCCTGGAGTTCCTAGGTCACTGCGTGTATTTTTAACACACGAGGACTATCATGAAGCTCATCCTTAGCATCTAGATAACTAATTCATTTTTACTAAGACACTTGCTTCTCCCATATCCAGCCATCTTAGCTACTTGAGTTTGAAAAAAGCAAAGTTTCTACTGCTTTTTGTGCGTTTTTTCCCTTTCTTCTTAAGATTCATGTGAATATTTGGCAATGCATAGACACAACTGACATCTTATTATTTCTCAGTGATAGTTGGTGCTCTGATTAGAACCCAGGACCCTTACTCCTTATTAAACAAGCTGAAAATTTAAGTCCCATTCAAGAACTAAGCAGTTTACTAGGAAGAAGACAGCTTCTGCTGGAAATAAGAACTGGAAAATATGGACGTTCTCACCCATGTCTTTTTCTATGTCAGAAATTTCTTTTTTTGATAGCTCAAAATTTCACCCAATTGCCTGCATCTCCACTTTAAGATTTGAGAATTAATCACTATAGTTTTCCTGCTAAACATAAAAGTCTTTAAAGGCTGAATAGTCTCAACATATGTATGCCTGCCTTTCCTCCAAACCACAGGAAGACCACGCTGGGCTTCTTCTCTTTGTGCCTCAGATGGACTCATGCCAGCAGGCTGCTCTAAACTGCAAGAAGAGATCAAAAATAAAGCATAAATCATTAAAGAAGGAGAATCTGCTGCTTCCTTATCCCTCTGGTTTCTAGGCTATTCCAAATGTCAGGGCACATCAGAAATGTAAAGTTCAAGGATGATGTATTAGTTCTGATTCTGTACTTAGGAAAACTGGCAGCTTCGAAGCAGGGAAAGCTGCACAAAATCTGCTTTGGCAGAAGATTTCTCTCTCCATTTGGGAGGGGGAGGGCTGAACAGCTATGGGAATCTGGCTTTCTCCCTTGCTGTGGAGAAAGAGAGAAGTAAATAACCAAGGACAACTGACTTTGGCTTTGAATCTCCAGCAATTATTAAATGCACTTTCAGTAAATTAAGATAGTTGGTGACTCACAGGACTATGCGAACCATTTATGGTGCTGAAATACTTGAGAGTTGAAGTTGGATTTTTGTATTAAGGTTCATGCTTCATGATTGAGAGGCTGTATAAGAAAAGATATAGAGATTCAGAATATGTACTTACTGGAAGCCATGTTTCCAACTTATGGAAGTTCCAGTACTTATAAAAATGATAACTATATATTACACTCCATAAAAAGCAACTGATGAACAGATTCTCTCTCCTTTGAAGGTAGCAAGCAAAACTTAGCCTATTGAAAGTCTTGTCTAGCCCAAGTGTTTCCTAATGCCAGCATTCCCTGAGCTGGGAAACTCTACTCCCCACACCCTACCCCTTATTCCCAGTCATAGCAGATACTGAGTTGATTAGTTACATTGTCTCAAGAAAGCCCAGTTAAAATGTTGAATAAATCAAAAATTAGCCGGGTGTAGTAGCACGCGCCTGTAGTTCCAGCTACTTGGAAGGCTGAGGTGGAAGGATTGCCGGGGTCCAGCGGGTCGAAGCTGCGGTGGCCAGGAGCCGCCACTGCACTCCAGTCTGGGCAACAGAGTGAGACTCCAACTCAAAAAAAAAAAAAAAAAAATGCTGTAGTTAGGAAGTGACTGCACCTAAGAGCAACTTCATTTAGTAAGCTACATTGACTTGTATATGACTCTATTGAATTAAATTGGATAGGCTATACCTTTCTAACTAGAATAAAACAAAAAAATTCTGGGTACAATTATCACCCTATATTGAAAATAGATTTTCAACATACATATGACAGGATCCAGAGCAGGTGTTTGGCAGCAGCTACTTGCTCAGTCTCTAGTATTTGGCTCATCCGTTATCTTCATTTACTTTCTTCCAATGAAGATAAGAGACCTATAAGTTGGAATCCTCAAAAGCATGAGTAACTTATTTTTGGCAAGTTTGGATTTTCTGGTGATAGAGGACAGAAGCTGCTAGCCACTTCTCTACCCAGTGGACTCTAGAATGACTCTTCCAGAATCCTGGTAGCCTCCTGATAGTTTTGCAAGTGTGAGGTGAGGCCTATTTTGCTCTCTCGGGGCCCTTTGGGCCAAAAACTCTGGGACCAGGTTGGGAAATTATTCTATAGATTCAGGAGCACTAAACTGATTTGGGAACAAGAACTGAGTATGTAAGGGTACATCTACTTCAACCCATTCAGAGATATAAACCAGCAAGCACTTGAGGACAGCAGGAGATGAGAGCAAGAATTGAGACAACTCATTATTTCAACTGCTGGAGTCTGTAGACCTTTTCTCTTAGAACTCTGACACTAACATGATTCAGTGTCCACTTCCTGGCTTCTATGTGTCACACAGTTTGAATCCTTAAGAGATTATATATATATATTAATGGGACATGTGTCCATACCTAGACCACTCAGGTATGAACCGGTAATAGCACAACTTCCAGGAGGCTATGAGGATTAAGGCAGATAGCATTCTGTAAAAGTTGGAGAAGAGCTTTAATACACCAACAACACGTCTCAACTGCCCTCTGTATACAGACACCCAGGTATCTTGTTAAAATCAGATTATGAATCAGTAAGTCTGGAGGGAGGTCGGAGATTCTCCACTGCTAATAAGCTATCAGGTGAGGTCAATGCTACTTGTCCAGAGACCACACATTTCCCAAGTAGTAAGGCATTACACTACTATGTGCTATCAGTTTGTGCCTTAATGACAATAATAATAACTTTTATAGAACAGTTAACATGCACTAAGCACTATTTGAGGTGCATTACAGGTTTGCCTCACTTTAAGGGGTACACCAACCACAGAAACTGAGACAGAAAGTTAAGTGACCTGTTCAAATTTTCGGCATTTTATGCAAATATCCTTTACTACTCTGACCCAATGATTACAGGAGACTTTTGTTGTTTTTCTCTAAACTCCAAGAACTTGTGTAGCACCTGGATGTAGACCACCATATAAGAGTTGTGCCTAGCCAAATAACATCAAAACTTTTCCAGATGAAATTAGCTTAGTAATAGTACTTCAAAATTCCTAATGTCACACTGCTTAACTCAACAAGCATATAGAAAACAGCTCAACAGTATATGAGGGGGTACCTAAAAAAGCCTGGAAATATTTTTTTTTTGGAGGGTAGGCCCCATGTAGTACAGGCTTCACCCATGGTAAGAGCTCTTACAGTAACTGGCATCAGTGTACCAGTTGGTGTTGTTGTGAGAGGCTGTGTTTGACTTCAGCTAATTGTTTTTTGGATAGCATTTCAATACATTTGCCTATTTTAAGATGAGTGATTTACAGGTGCACCTGACCACACTGTTTTGATTGTGCAACAGTTTTTGACCAAAAACAGCATGATCCCTGTGCCCCACCCTCCCTATTCACCCAGTCTCAATTGGAACAATTCTTGTTATTTTTTTTTTCTCCAGATGTCCTCAAAGAGAAGCATTTTACTGATGTGAAAGAGCAAAAAACAGCAGAAGCATTAAAAAACATCAAAATTGACAAGTTCAAAAACTGTTTTGAGGAGTGGAAAAAGCACCTCAATAGATTTATTGCATCCAACGATGAGTACTTTGAAGGTGACTGAAGTTTAAACATGTAAGAATATGCAATTAAAAAAATATTCCGGGATTTTTTTGTTCCCCCTTCATGTAGGAAAATCCAGATTGAATAACAACAAGCTCACTTCTTCGAACATTTTACTCTGCTGCACCTAAGTATTGTTCTTTCTTTTACAACCATAACACTATCTCTCACCATTAAATAAATACACCATAACTTACTTTCAACATTTGGTCTAACTCTGTATTTTTTTTTTTAATTGGCACCTCACAAATGTTACAGTGAGCAAAGGAACATAAAATACTCATGAAATATTTTTGTGGTGCCATAAGTTATATGAGGTAGCAACTCCATCTGGCTAGGACTTAATTCTATTAAGTGAATTCCTACTTTGCTCTTAAAACTGGCTCTCTCCAATATAATTTTCCACAAATGTCCCTTGGAGAAAACTCCAGCTACAACTTTCACATACTATATTTTCTCCTGTGGATGAGTAATTTTATATAATCCCATCTACTGCTAGTTTGGGTTTTATTATTTGGGGTATGGAGTTCTTTTATTTATTTGTCCTAAGGATTTGATTTTTACTTGGAAGGCTGAGGTGGAAGGATTGCCTAAGCCCAGCAGGTCAAGGCAGTGGTGGCCATGAGCGTGCCACTGCACTCCAGTCTAGGTGACAAGAGTGAGACTCCAACTTTAAAAAAAAAAAAGAATTTGGTTGTTAGAGTAAATTGTTGAAATCCCTTGAATTAAAATGCAAATTGCCAGTACAAATTGCATGCTACAATGGTATGCCAGGTAACTTTTCAATATCTTATTTTTTTGGTGGTTCCCTATAATTCAACTTATTTTTTTCCTTCCATCTCATAATTGGTGGTTAACAGAAACTGATACATAAATAATTTCCATATTCTTTTCCAGAATCGCTGTGCCATCTTATATCCCCACAAGCGACATATGAGGATCTGTTTTCTCCATATTGTCACCAGGATTTGGTGTTATTACAATTTTTTTTTAAAGTGTGGTCATTCTGATAAGTGTGTTTTAATATCACATTGTCATTTTAATTGGTACTGATTTGATAGTTAATGATACTGAATATTTTTTCATATAACAACAATATGTTTATATTTATATAGATGAACTCATTAGAATGTCTCTTTAAAAATAATCTAAATCATGGTTAGTGACTTCAAATTGAAACTTAATTCACATTGTCTTAAAGAAATGTTGCTAGACATGATCAAAGAATTATGTGCTTGTTAAATTTCTTATTGGTGAACTAAGATTTGGAGTTTTTGCCAAGTTATTGTGTATAACATGAACGTGTATTTATGAAAAATTCTGAGTTCCACAATCATCTTGTAGACTAAACTTATTTACTAATTTTGTAAAAATCTTTTAATCATTCCTCAAAGATTTCAGGCAGCAGGCAATTCAGTTTATTTATGTATTAGGAATTGCCTGTATAACATGTTTGCTCAATTCTAAGTATTTTTTTTAATGTACTTATTCAATAATTCAATGAATATACAGTGATACTTTCTATGTTCTAGGACACGGACTAAAAAGCCAAGCAAGGCTAACATAACTCTACCCTCAAAGAGTGTACAATCAGTAAAAATTTAAATAGACAGAGGTAATCATTTAATACTGTTTCTTTTTTAAAAAAAATTTATTTTAAAGATATGGGGTACAATTCAGGGTTAGGTATACAAATGTTCATTATGCAGGTACCCTTGTTAATGAGGTGTGCCCCCCCCCGGGCAGTTTCCTACTACTGCTAATCCCACTTTTCCGCCCCACTCCCTGCAGTTTCCCATTTCTGCCAATCATTGTCTTATAGTATTACAATAGTTGTTCAAGGTCCACTTATGAATGAGAACATGTGATGCTCAGTTCTTTGTTTCTGTGAACGATCACTCAGTATTATAGACTCTAAGTCCATCTGGGTTGCTATGAAGTTCATGATTTTGTTCTTCTTTATGGCTGCATGATATTCCATCGTGTATATGTACCACGTTTTTTTTATCCAGTCCTCTTTTGATGGGCAGCACAGTTGGTTCCATGTTCTTGCTACTGTGAACAACGCTGCAATAAACATATGTGTGCAGGTGTCTTTTTTATAGAGTGATTTGAGTTCTTCCAGGTATATTCCCAGTAGGAAGATTGTGGGGTCGTATGGAAGATCGACTTTTAGGTCTTTTAGGAATTGCTATGTTTCTTAAGAGGTCTTTTCTCTCTTCCCACTCCCCCACTCCCACCTATCTCAGGTGTAATTTTAGGTTGTTATTCATGTTAAATTTGTGACTAGCTGAAAAGTCATACTTGGGTGTTGGGTACATATGGATTTCATGACACCCCTTTCTGACAACTTTGTAGCTTCCTTCCTCCTTCTCCACTTTTGCATGAACAATGGAGAGTAGAAGGTAAGGTCACATGGCCCCACTCTTCTGTCTCCAGACTTGCCGTGTCCCTCCTGTTTCTGGCCAGCCACTAGAGAATAAGGAGCGGGAGAGGGTGCTTTCTTAGACTGTCCTCTTCTAATCTATCACAGAGGACCTTTTCAAAGACTATACCTCCAAAATCTTTTGAAATGCTACTCCTGAAACATACAATTTTAAAAAAAAGTAGAAATAACCCGTTTATTTTATAAATTGAGCTGTCAAGGAAAAAGCGCCTTTTTATCATAAAAGATATTGCTCACTATATGGTGCAATGTGAAGCAAGCTATGATATAGGTTTAGTTCTCTTTTAATCATTCAATGAACTTGTATGCGTGCGTGTGAGTGCATGAACATGCATGTGCTCTTAGTACATTCTACATGCTGTTCAAATTTCTGGACAAGTGAAGTCAATCACACCCTACTTCGTTCTTCCCAGAGCTCATCCTCTAGTGGAAAATAAAACTGTAAATGGAAAATTAGAGTAAAATTTCCTAAATGCTTCTGACTTGTCATAGGGACCGAAAGAAGAAAATAACTGTGTAGCGAGTGACAATATGAGAAATTGGTGTAGGGAGACTTCTATCATGCCAATTTTTAAGCTATAAATACTTAGAATATGGGTCAAACTTAAAATACAGGTATTTTGGGGTGTTTTTGTTTGTTTGGTTGGTTGATGTTCCAGTAAATTCCCTTCTATTTAATTCCATTTGCCATTATTATACTCCATAAGGGACACTTGAGGTACATGTTTACACACGGGCATTTCCCACTATCTCTAACATTGATTCATGTCTTTTAGCCAGTTCTACATCTAAAGAAAATATTTTCTTAAATCCAACAGCAACTCGATTTTGTTTTGTTTTCATCAATCTTTGATGTGAGAATTTTCTCAAATGCCTTTTGAAAGTCTAAATAAATTAGGTACATTGATTTCAATAGTCCAAATGCATATTTACCTCCTCAAAGTACATTGGCTGGAAAATACTGGCAAGGGTTATGTTTCATTGCATAGTATATTCCATCATTGGCCTGTCTCATTTCTATTTTTAGACTGGGAGGAAAAAAAAAGTCCCAAAACTTTTCTTGGTCTATTTGTATCTTTCTTAATGGTGCATTATTTTAATGAGATAAAATCAAAAGCATAAGTATTTTTAGCATCTTAATTTTTCACAACAAGCCATGTAATAGAATTTTGATAATGATCTGAAGTTACTGTGCTCCTTCCCAAATATGTTAATCCAACAACAGCAATGCCAAATCTGAGAGTACAATTTGGCATGTGCGTATAGGCTTTTGCAACTGCAAATCAAGCAGATTATTTGAAGATATGTTAAGGAGGGTCACAGGGCTTCTGTGAACCTAGATTTTAGTCCAAAATGGTAAGCACAAATAACTCATTTAAGAGGTATACTTTTTTGTTCTTTTTTTTTGAGTCTGGGTTTCACTCTGTTGCTCAGGCTGGAGTGTGGTGTTATGATGACGACAATCACAGCTCATGGCTGCCTTGACCTCCTGGGTTCTAGTGATCCTTCCACCTCAGCATCATACCACAACACATACCACAACATCCACTTATTTTCTTTTATTTTTTTGTAAAGATAAGATTTCACTATGCTGCCCAGGCTGACCTCGAACTACAGTTCTCAAGCAATCCACCTACCTGAGTTTCCCAAGGTGCTGGGATTACTGGCATGAGCTGAACCTGGCAAGAGGTATAATTTAATTTTTAAAATAAAATTAATTTGCATATGAAGTTACTTTATCATCTGTATGTCACTGATGATAAAAGGTTCTCTGAGAACTATGTATGTAAATGAAGAGATTTTATTTTTTATTTAAAGAAAATCATATTCATGAGTGATTCCTTATTTTTGTTGTACTACTTTTAATGCTACATCTTTATTGTGATAGGAAAAGCACATGCATGGTAGGTTTGTGAGTAATATGTTTGTTATTACTTATGAAAAATGTTTTATGCCTTGGTCTTTGGCTGTATTCTGCTTTCCGAGCATAAGTAAATTTATGAAAATGTTGCATATTCAACTCTTTTGTATTTCCTTTAATAAAACATTCTTTCCTATCTATGCATGTCAATGTTTATCAGAAGTCAAATCCCATTATGTAAAAGAAGGAAGTATTTGGCTTATTTTCATAGAATTGTTTGACACTTAAAGGATTAGAGAAAATTTGATTTATGATCTGTAACCTGAACCCAAAGTAGAGAAATGAACAATATTCTGAGATCTAAATTCAACTACTGATATAAAGATTCAGTTGATTTCCTTTGGTGATCTGAAATTCCACTTCATCAAAAACAATCTAAAACTATTCTTATTTGTGTGATTTATAGATTATGACACCAATATTTAAAAGGTAAATAATATGTGATATCTTCTGACAAGTATTAACAAATGCCTATTATGTCCCATTTCCATGATGTTTAAATTATTAGCTTCATGTTTTGCTTATGAAAAGAATAGTATTTCTAACATAAAGAAATTAATAAAACCAAAGACCTAAACAAGCATTTTTCTTGTAAAGAAAAAAAGATGGATGAAATACACAGAATATTTTCTTTAAAATGAATATAGAAATGTCAGGTGCCAAAAAACTGATAGCAAAGATTATACATCTTCTTAATTGATATGTGTATAATGATAATGTAACAATACTTGGGAATAATTCCAAGAGTAAATTATAAAATACTAGCAGATAGAAGGCACTTAAATGATAGCATTATTAGACTCTTCCCTAAGAATAAGTTCACTTATCCTCTCAAAATCATGTTTGAGCATGCAACAGGGCTTGCAGTTTGCTCATTTGCCCTAGACAATATGTTAATATGATTCTGTTACAAAGAGGGCTAAGGGAAAGTCAGTGTGAAATTACTATGACAAGATGGAAAGTATGAGTATCCATAATCCTAACACTTAACCCCCATAACCTCAGACACTCTTCCCAGCTTTCTGCAATTCTCAAGAAAGATAACTAAAGAGTTTTCTATTTTGCTACCTCTTGGTAATGATATGTTTGCACCATTCAGAAAAAAAAAAGCATAGTCCATTACTTTCTCTTAAAAAATGTATTAATTCCCTTTTTAGTTCATTAATAAAATTAGTACACTAGTATGTATTGTTTACTTTGTGTCTTTGTGTCAAGTTTAAACACCTCAAAGAAGAAGTAGGCCAAAATGAAACCCAGGCAGTCAGACTCCAGAGACAAAGTACCCTATCATATTGTATTCACTAGACAGATAAAGATTAACAGATTACCAGGAAACTATCTCTTATTTGAGGGTTTCTCAGGGGAGAGAGACAAATAGAAAATGAAATAATTGCAGTAGATTCATAAACGCTAGAATAGAGGTGTGGAAACTCTAGGGAAAACAGAAAAAAAAGGATCTATGGTTCCTGGAAGGTAACATCTGAACAAAGTTAGATGGATGGGAGTTTACTAAATCATGGTTGGGAGAGGTAGAACTAGTGGAGAGAAGGTCACTGTAGGAAGAGATAAAAACACAACCAGAGCTAAAAAAGAAGGAACTATGGCATATTTAGAGGAACACAGAACAGCTGGAATTAATGTAGTTGGAAGTCTGGATAAAGAGAGATTTAGAGGGACAACCAGAGGCCCTGTGAACCTCCTTAACAGAGCTGAACTTTGGCAATTAGAATCATTAAAGAAGTTAAAGTGAAAAATTAAGTGGTCAGACTTAAATTTTAGGGAGAATTCTGACAGCTGTATGTAGAGGATGGAGTGGATGGGTTGGAAACCAAATGGAGGTTATTGCAGCAATCAAGACAAAATAAGATAAGGGAGCTAACCAAAGCAATGAAGTGATCATGTACAGGGAGAAAAAATGAAAGAAATTATGGAAGCAGAGTCAACCAAATTTATGATGGTAAGAAGGTAATGAAGAATAAAAAGAACAAACAGAATAAGATCCAGGCTTGTGTGAATAGATGGATGGTGGCACCAAGAAAAGATAGAAAGCATGGGAGAAGGTGCGAGTTTTGGGGAGTCATTGATGATGCAAGGTAAAGACACACTGAGTTGGAAGCACCTATGGAATATCCTAACTATCAGTGAGAAAATGAATATATAAGGGCATGGCTTCAAAAAAATTTGAGCTGGGCTTGGTGGCTCAGCCTGTCATCCCGCGCCTTTGGGAGTCTGAGGTGAGTGGATTGCCTGAGCCTGTGGGTTCGAGACCCGCCTGGGCAGCGAGACCTCATCTCTACAATAAAAATAAAAATAAAAATAAAAAATCAGCTGGGCGTGGTAGTGCGCGCCTGTAATTCCAGCTACTCGGAAGGCTGAGGCGGAAGGATCGCCGGAGCCCAGCAGGTCAAGGCTGCGGTGGCCAGGAGCGGCCACTGCACTCCAGTCTGGGTGACAGAGTGAGACTCCAACTCAAAAAAAAAAAAAAAAAATTTTGACTAAATCAATTTATTTCAATAAGAAAATATATATGTGGTAAGTCCATTTATAAAGATGAAGTCATTTGTAAGCCTGAAATCAACCAGATTTATACATATTAATGACATTGTTATGTGAATTTTTGTCCCTTTCAAATTCACATGTTGAAGTCCTAAGTTCCAGAAGTACTCAGAATGTGGATGTATTTGGAGATTGGGGCCTTTAAAGAGGTAATTAAGTTAAAACAAGGATATTAGAGTAGGCTCTAATCCAATTTGAATAGTTTTCTTATATGAAGAGAACATTTGGATATGTAGAGGAACACCAGGGAGTCACACAATGGAAAGACCATGTGATGACACCATGAGAAGGCAGCCATCTGCAAGCCAATCAGGGAGGTTTCATGGGAAACCAAATCTGCTGACACCTTGCTCATGGGTTCTAGATCTGTGTTTTGTTAGGTAGCCCTAGAATACTAATACAGAATCTTCTAGCCTGATGTACCACTTTCATCACAAGACTCTTTGCCAGGAGGACAGAATCTTTTACCTATAGCATGATAAAACCACAGGTTGACATCTTACTCTTTGAGTCTCAGTTTGTTTAGCTCTTTCCCATCTGCCCTATAATTTTTACACAAAAAAATCAACTATGTATTAGCTTTCTTAGTCACATTTGAATTCTAGATTTCTTCCTCAAGACTGTACCCAAGACATTTTTACTGAACTTGAGTGTTCATTAAATGGATGAGATTTTTATTTCTCTGAGCATGTGTTGCTCTTACACCTGACTAATCCACTGCTACTTCATAACTTCCTTGGAAAAAGGTAACTTTATTTCACAGAATCCCATAAAACTGCCCACATTACCAACCACAGTCACATCTGTATCTCTAAAATGAGCGACAGCACTGATTTTCATTCAGTAAAACCACATGGTTGTTCAAGTCATCAGTGAGAAGAATTTTAGAGGCATAATTTACCAGGATGGAAATAAATCTATCCCAAATGAGTTACTTTTTTATTTCTACAGATGTAAATTTCATATCAGTTGGTATTATCTAAACATGAATACTATGTAGATAGGCTTAAAAGAAAACCTTCTCCAGTAGACCATATTTATAATAGTTTATTGGTCACTTTTGTATAAGATTATATTCCTGTTTTATTATTTATAATTATATATTATTAGAAAAATTATTAATTTATTCATTCGATATATAAATACTTATGAATTACCATCTTTGTGTCCGGCACAGTGCTTGGTACTGGGGACATAGGAAAACATGAGCCCTTGAAGCCTAACAAACCAACTGGATAGAAAGAGCATAGTAAAAGGTTTTAAGGAAATACTTGGTCTGATTTGTCTCATCTCCATTTGGTACCATGGCAAAAAATTTTTCCACTCCTGGCATCTGTAATCCATCTCTAATCAAACATGCAATGCAGAAAAAACCCAGCTATTTGGAGGTAAAACTGCTCTGATAACTTAAAATGCTAAAAGTATTCTGATGACTATACTTGGAAAACCTGTGTTATATTGTGACTTTTACCACTTAAGATCCAAAACGTCAGTATTAGGAAATAAACATATTGGTATTATCAGCTAAATTTCGACTCCCACCCAATATTCATTTCTAGTTTGAAGCTCTAACCTCCAGTACCTCAGAATGTGACTATATTTGGAAATAAACATTTTAAAGAAGTGATGAAGTTATAACTGGAGTCCTTATATGAAGGGGGAAGTCTGGACACACAAAGCCACACCAGGGGCACACAAGCACTGAGGGGCAACCACATTAAAAGGCAGCAAGAGGGCAGCCATCTATAAGTCAAAGAGAGAGGCCTCGGAAGAAACCAACCTGGAAAACTCTTTATCTTGGGCTTTCAGCCTCCAGGACTGTGAGAAAATAAATATCTGTTGTTTAAGTCACACAGCCTGTGGTATTTTGTCATGGCAGCCCAGACTGACTAAGACAACACCCATCTGAAGGAAAGGCAATATCCGTAAAATAAAAACCAATTTGATAGCCTACCCATTATGTAATTAATTTAGTCATTGCCATATGTGAGATATCCAGATAATTCAAACCAACACAAAGATTTTTTTTTTACATTATTAAATACAAGTGAGCACACTTTCCTATAATTATGTCCTTCTGTTTAAACAATAGTAACTTGCAAAGAGTGTAAAATGTTTTCGCTAGATACATTTATCAGTACAAAATCTGTAACATTTAATGTATCAGTTCCTATCACTGTGCCCTTCATTTTGATACTTAATAAAGGTTTATTCAGCAATCTTCCCTTTAGTCTCTTCAATGAACCATGATCGTTTCTGGCACATATGGAAAACAGAACAAGCTTTCTTGAATTAATAAAATTAAGTATGTCAGATTCAGGCCAGTTGGGTATTAAATTTAAACTAGACCAAATACTGGCTGAACATAGTTGCAGCTTATATAGATCAGATTTGGCATAAAATTCAGTTTGTGATGTAATGTAAATTGTCAAAGTGATACTGCTTTAAATTTCATGTGGTTTATTTTTCAAATGATATACATCATACAGAAAAATAAAGCTTAACCTAATGTGAAAATAACTACTTAGAAGAACAATAGAATGAGAATGTAAGTTGAACATTTATTAAGAACTGTCATATGGTTCTGCATAATAATACAGGACTTTATTGTTTCCATTTGGATTGAACAGAAAATGAGAAAATACCTAGTAATATGCTACTTTCACTTTTCTTTTATATAAGAATTAAGAACATATACTTTTTTGCACCTTAGAAATAAGCACTTTTTACTTTCTTAAGTGTACATTTTTATTGCATTTTTCATAGAACAAAACCTGCTTGACACAATTCCATAACTGTGACCGTGTCAGAATAAATCCAATTAACTTAACATTGTTAAAATGTATATACCTTCTTGTGACAGATGCAATATGGGTTTAAAATATCAATTCTATATCACAGTCACCATTTCAATGAATTAAGATTCTTGTTAGAGTACCCTTTGCCCAAACCAAAAAAAGCATGATTTTAAAATACATATTATGAAAAGACAACTGATTAAGATATTTTTGTCATAAACCTCTAAACTAAAAAGGTATAGAGAAAATCTAAACTAACATCCCATACAAAAGACTACTTTTCTAATTGCATCAGAAAGCTAGCAATTCACATTTTTTGCCATTTTAAAATAATGCTCAATTTACATGAATATTTATTTTCATATGCTTTTTAAAACATGACAGCAGACAATAAAATGCACTCATATGTAGTCATACTGAGGTTTTTCAAATTATCATACTATTATAATGTTCATTCGTTCAACAAATGAACTCAGTATGTCTATTATAATGCCATCTATTATATACATGGTCCCTACCCACATGGAGCTTACAGCCTAAGGAAAAATATAAATATTCAATAATTAGACACAAATATAAAATAGACAAAAAATATATTGCTCATTATATGCCAGATCACAATGTAAAGTAATTAAATATATTCTCTCATTCAATAATCATAATACCATGAGGTCATTATTATTTTTAGCCCCATTTTACTCAAGAAGAAACTGAGGAACAAAAGCTAATTAACAGCCCAAGGTCATGTAAACTGTAAGTAGCAGAGCTGGGGTTTGAAACCAGGCACTCTTCAGAGCTTATATTCTTAACTGCTATACTGCATAGACCAATCAAATGTATCACTGTAAACTGTAAGGCTATAAGGAAAAATACCATCTATAAAAAATGTTTATACAAAGCCAAATTTAACTTGAAGCTGTCAAGGGAAGCCTCTCAAAAGTACTGATTTTTAAGCTAAGACTTGAAGGACAACTGAAGGTAGGGAGAGGATGGAACTAGGAGTGGGGTGGTGGCTTTTCTAGCAGAATAAAACTGCAGCATGTCCCAAGACCCTGGTATTTAAAAACAAAACAAGCACACAAACAGAAAAAGAGGCTATTTGGTTGAGCATTTTTCCAGACCTTACATTAAAAAGAGCCAAGATGTATTTTCTTATTTTGTATTTCATTAAAAAACATATTTTAATGCAAAAAAAAAAAAGCTGAAAGTTTTTGAAAAAATAATCAAGAAATGCTTAAATAACCAGGGGACTGCAAGGTTGATTTGCAGGGTACCAAGAGTGCTGACACAATAAAAACTAGTGACAAAAAATATCATTTTAAAAATGTATTTCCATCAAAAATGTACCTTGGGCTAGATTTTTTTCCACCAAACTGTTTTCAATTCCATCCTCAAGTCAAGAAAAGCTGCCAGGCAAGTAGATCAGTGTAAACATAAAGGCATAAACCATCATGGTTTATTTGCAGAACTGCCAGAAAAATGTGGTTAAGACATATAGTGAGAAAATGGGAGGAGCAGCTTTCAGGGAGAAAGCTACGATTAGACAGGGAAGTAGGACCCAGATTGCAGGGGAAATTATAAGTTGTACTGAGAGTTTTATACTTTAGGCAGTGGAAATATATCCAAATAACTAGCAGAGATTTGCATTTTAGGAAACTCTTTCTGAGAGAACTGGAAGTCAAGAGAAGTATAACCATAAAAAGGGAGGGGCAGAGGCACCATTTAAAACCATCTCTTAACCATTTCTTCTTTTCAGACTTATTGCCAAGTTATTAAGATTCTATTCTAGATCTCAAAATAATTAATTAGAATCATTTTGGAGAAAATATTCCAACCATGGCCTTATCTGAACTGAACTCCTAGGTCTAAAAAAATTAACTTAAGGGTCCAACTAAAAGAAGTTGGAGTGGGAGGTAAACACCTGCTATGAGTCAGGCCCTGTAATGGATATTTAATGCTCCTCACTCTCTATCAATATCCCTAGGATTTATCCTGGTGTATGTCCTTGGGGGAAATTTACACTGAAATAGACTGTGTGACACACTTCCCACTGGAAACAGGTAGAGTAAAAATTAGGCTTTGGAATCAAACACACATGGGTTTCAGTCCTATCACTTTCTCTGTCTATACCACGTTTCCAGGGAGAAGACCCTATCGTAATCATCTTTTTCTCTCCAGAATTTAGCAGGGAAAATTCTTCAGATGAGAAAGTTAATCAATATTGAAGGGAAGAAAAAAACTGTATAATGTAGAAAAAAAAATGTAGCAACCTGAAATCATTTTTCTTTTCTTTTTTTAAAATTTATTTTATTTGAAGATCTGACATCCATTTCAGGGCTAGGTACACAAGTGGTCATCATACAGGTAAAGTTTGGGCCTACGTTTGGTCCCCACTTTGCCTGGTTTCAGATCAGGTACCCTTATTAATGTTATGTGCCCCCCTCCCACCTCCCCTGGCCGTTTCCAGCTACTGCCAATCCCTTTCTTATAGTATTATGGTAAATTATCAGGGGCTGCTTATAAGTGAGAATGTACTCAGTTCTTTGTTTCTGTAATAAATCACTGAATTTTATAGACTCTAAATTCATCCAAGTTGTTGTGAAGATCATAATTTTGTTCTTCTTTATGACAGGGCAATATTCCACCATATATTATGTACCACATTTTTAATCCAGTCCAGTTTCGATGGGCAGCATGATTGGTTCCATGTTTTTGCAATTGTAAATAGTGCAGCAATAAATGCGTGTGTAGGTCTCCTTTTTGTAGAGCTATTTAAGTTCCTCCAGGTATGTTCCCAGAAGGGACATTGCTGAATTGTATGGAAGTTCAATGTCTAGTTCTTTTAGGAATCACCACACTGTTTCCCATAGAGGTTGAACTAGTTTGCATTCCCACTAACAGTGTAGAAGCATTCCCTTTTCTCTGCATTCTCACCAGCATCTGTTGACTTTTGTTTTATTAATGATGTCCATTCTTACTGGAGTTAAGTGATCTCAATGTGGTTTTAATTTGTATTTCTCTGATGATTAGTGAGGCTGAGCATTTTTTCATGTGTCTGTGACTGCTCTTATGCCTTCTTTTGAGAAGTGTTTATTTATATCTTTTGCCCAGTTTTTAACAGGGCTGTTTTTGTTTTTGTTTTATTTTTTCCTTTTGGCATATTTGAGTTCCTTGTGAATCCTGGATGTTAGGCCTTTATCAGACATGCAGTTGACAAAATTTTTTTTCCCATTCTGTGAGCTGCCTCCCCACTCTCTTGATAGTTTCTTTTACTTTGCAGAAGCTTTTCAGTTTGATGAGGTCCCACTTGTCTATCTTATCCCTATGGCATGGGCTTTTGGGGTTTTGAACAGGAATTTGTTGCTACTCTGACTTCCGTAAGGATGTCACCTGCATTTTCTAAGATTCTTAAAGTTTGGGGTTTAACATTTAGGTCTTTGAGATCATTTTTAGAATCATTGTCAGCATACAATCACTTATGAGTTCCACACATAATTAGGAATTCATTTCAGATGTATTAAGCAGGAACTATTGTTGATTAAAATGATCCACAAAAAGAGTGTAGTCAAATAATAAAAACAACTTACATTTCCTGAATTATCAAACAAATAAAAGAGGATAAAGAACTTCCCCAAAGATGGTGAGACAGGAAGTGCTTGTTGTTCCCCAAAATCTGTTTTTCCATTTTTTTCTATGATAGAACTTTCTAGTTTTAGTTATTCATATATATACCTGAAATAGCAATCACACTTTCCTGTTCTTCCTTTTAACTAGGTGTAACCATAGAGCTAAGCTCTGGCCAGTAGATTGTAAAGACAAAGTAATGTCTACGTCCTTAAAATGAAGGTGGTGATCCTTCAAACATTTTCTCCATTCTGCTTCCTGTAACACAGATGTGCTGAGATGCCATCTTGGAACATGGAGTGAGGGCAACAGCACCTATGTTAAGGATGGTGAAGCAACAAAGTAGCAGTCTGAGTGTGACTCCTGGCATGAGCAGCCATGCCAGTCCTGTACACTTACCTTCATATTATTAGATGAGAGAAAAGCATCTAACTTGCATAAGCCACTGCTATTTGGGGTCCCTGATACATGCCACTGAACTCAAATGCTCAATAATACTGATGGAGCCCATATTGGCAGGGTTCTAATCATCATGGAACTAACCCACGTTCTCTTCAACTCAGGATTGCCTTCCTTCTAATAAAATGGAAGCCACTGGGAATCAGAAATCAACTAATGTCTTTAACTGAACAAGATGATTATTATAGGCAATTCTAAAGTTCCCTTCAGAAACTAGAACATAATTTTAACCAGATATATTTTTTATTCTCAGTGTGGCAAAAACAAAATAGGTCAAAACGTACATCACATTAAGGTCTTACTTTTAAGAGAGGAACCAAAAGACATTTCTACATCTGTATCTCTCTCTCTTTCTCTTTCTTTCTCTTTCTCCCTCTCTCCTGTGTGTGTGTGTGTGTGTGTGTGTGTGTGTGTGTGTGTGTGTGTCTTCTTTCTTTCTTTCTGATTTTAAATCTACAAAAGACTCAAGGTTTTGTGAATTCAGTTGGATAATATCAAAACACCTTTTAATCAGAAAAAAAAAATTAAACAAGTCATTTGGCAAATGACTAGGGGGTACGATTTACATCCAAAGTCAGTCCCAGATCATATAGGATTGTTTTTACATAATCTTCAAATTTTACTCTGGTTTCTGTTCTAGGCCCTGTGTATATTAAACTGTTTAGTAAAAGTAAAGTTCAGTTGCATAATTTCTGAGTTTTGAGCATTTTGCCTGCTATTTATTTTATTAAATGAAAAAATCAATAAAATAGCCTTCAATGATGTCTCTATTACAATACTGAAGCAGCCTATGCACTTCAACCTAGTAGCTAAGTGACTTGAGCAAGTCATTTGCCCTTGCTAAGTCTTGGCTTTTTCACTTATAAAGTAGACTTAATAACTGTACTTGACTCATAAAACTGTGACATGTAGCACTGATCAAGTACTTAGAAGGCTGCCTGGTGCATTACAGAAGTTAAGCAAACATTTGCTGTTATTGGCATTATGACTGTGATTGTTATTTGGCAAAGTCATTTGCAGTTTGATTTTCTTCCTGTGGGGGATGGTATTTGCACCCATTATCTGTATGCCATCTCATCTACTTCTTTTGTACAAATGAGTTTAGTCTCAGCAATCCATATATTTACAAAGTGACTGAACAGTCAGGAAATTAGTCTACATCCAAGAAATAGAATAAACTAATGGTGCAAGGTAAACTTCGCAATTAGCTCTTTAATTTTAGCTACTTAAAAAGCACACAAAACTTGTGTGTCCTTTTTTCAATAACGGTCAAATCAATACACATCAGATTGCCATATGTTTGGTCATTAACAAAGTATCTTTCATTATTAATACAATATAATTATCACTCTGCTTAATTTGTAATTTTAAAAGACCATATAGGGAATATTTTAAATCCTCATGGATCTCCTAATAGAGATAGGGTAAATATATATATAATGCATGTGTATGTGTATACTAAGTTGTAAAATAAAAATTGCTAGTGAATATAACATGAGAAGAAAAACAAGAATATTCATTCTTTGTGTCTCTGACAGCTATGAGCCCAAAATGAAATTAAGAAACAGATTAGCCAGGCTCGGTGGTTCAGCCTGTAATCCCACGCCTTTGGGAGGCTGAGGTGAGTGGATTGCCTGAGCCTGTGGGTTCGAGACCCGCCTGGGCAGCAAGACCTCATCTCTACAATAAATTAAAAAATCAGCCGGGCATGGTAGCGCATGCCTGTAATTCCGGCTACGTGGAAGGCTGAGGCGGAAGGATTGCCAGAGCCCAGCAGGTCGAGGCTGTGGTGGCCGGAAGCGGCCACTGCACTCCAGTCTGGGCGACAGAGTGAGACTCCAACTCAAAAAAAGAAAAAGAAACAGATTACATAGTGGTAGAATTTACTAGAACTACATATTTCAAAGAACAATATCAAACAAGAATGAGAAGATGGTATAAGGTAGAAATATGCATTTGTGAAGTAGATATCTCCATGCAACATATTTAATAATTGCTCACTCTTAAATTAACTCTGGAGTTAAGATCCCAAATGAAATTCAAGAATTAAAAATTGTTTCCAACTAGACAATAATGCTTTCTCTATATTTAGTGCCAATAAAATATACATGTTGCATTTATTCTGTGGATCAGCATTCTTTTTACCCTCTCCAATTCTCCTTCCACAACCCTTGTACCCTTCCCACCCACCCAAGGCAAACTAAGAAAAGAAAAAGTCTCCTTAGTTGAGAGAAAAGATAAAACTTAATCTTATGTTTTGTTTCTTTTAAAGCACTGAACTACAGTCATTTTGCTTAATTTCTTTTCAAATCATTTGTATCTGAGTGTGGCTAACACATGATACTTACAATATAGAAAGACTTAAAAATACCAGATTTTAATAATCCTTAGTGGCTCTATGCAATGCAGATGTTCTATTATACTTTCCAGATGCTAGCTGTAAGCATAATTAATTAAAGACAGTACTTACATATCATTTTAGTACATTTCAGTACATAGTTAAAACTACATTAGAGAAAAGGGAGAAGGAGTGAAGCCAGGACTACTTAACTGCAAAGAGAATTGCCAGGAAAGATTAGGTTCACATATGCTATGCCAGTAATAGGCAGAACTGAAAAGCAACTGTAACCAAACTAAGAAGTGCTTGCTTAGTGCATTGTGGCAGTACTGAGATTTATAAAATAACAACTTTCTTCACAATTCTGCATACTGCATGCATTTTGTGAGATGTCAACAGTTATTAGTCATTCCAGAAATCTTCAGACAATCTAAGATGCCATTTAACTGTTTAAGAATGCAAAGATCTGATAAAACTCAGATCAAATTATTTTTATCCAATTTGCTAGAGAAAATAATTTTTTATATTTCAAACAATACTAATTTTTCTATATTCATTTAACCCTTTTAGGATATTGCATGCTGTCTTTTATCAAGTACCATATTTTTTATGTGCTCTGCAAATAATCTCTCTTTAGTACTCAATGAGCAGTGAATACCCAGTAAGTTCAAAGGCCTATACTGGGGATAAAGTAGTCAGAATTCCCTACTCAGAGTTAAAGTCTTCATTCAGACTATCCAAACTTCACCATCAAATTCAGTACCTAATTTACCAACAACTCTGGTTATGTAACCTAAGCAAACTTCAGGTTGAGTTCATCATACTGAATTTGCCTTAGTTATCACAACTTCTATCACACACAATATCCAGTAGCATTTTCTCAATGCTGGAAAACACAAGTAAGTCATTATTAATGCACAAATAGGAAAATAACACCTCCTTCAGATCAACCAAATGGATATATGAATCAGTTATCGTTTGCAATGCATAGGACTACCTCTTTATGAACAAAACAGAGATGATCAAAAAATGGAAAATCAAATAAAAAATAACTCACTAATAACCTGTTCTCTAAATTTTGCCCTTTGAATTTCCTAGGAATATATTATCCTTACCTTATAAACTGCAACAGATGGAGAAGCCCATTCATTTTTACTCTAAACTCAGCGTACAGAGATTTTCATTTGTTTTTCTTAATGTGGTCAATTTCAAATGTGTGTCTTAACAAAAATTAGAAAACTTACCTTGGCTTATTTGATTAATAACTATATAAAATTGTTAATATTCTCCATTTTTTTGATCCACAAAACACAATCCCATGCAGTTCAATCTATAAAACTATACTTTGTAACTTGAACATAAATCGGGAATCTGAAAACTCATACATTTAATTCAGTGGGATTTGACTATTTGTACAACTGATTTGATTACCTTAAAATGACTTTAAAAAAAAAGCAGGATACAGAAAAATGGAAAATAACACCTTAAAAAGTAGAGAGGGTACACTTTCCTCTAAAGTGAAAGCAAACCCATGGGATACATTCAAGAAAGCATCCTTTTACTAAGTTACAAGCTGATGTTACTAGAGATTTGTGTTTTAACCACCCACCTTCAGAACAGTTTCCTTTTGTCCATTGTCCAAGGGTCAGGAGGAGGAGTCACAATAGATATAAAGTGTTGTGTGCTAACCTTTCACCTCTGGGGACCAAATTTTAACTGAGTTCATAGATTCTGCCCTGTTAATTCAATTACTACTGAAAAGTGACTACATAAAATCACAGAAAAGTAGTCATTCAAAGTTAATCAAAACCTCAGGACCACACCGGTGTGAAAATGAAGTCACCCTTTAAGTTCAAAAGACATGATTCTCCCACTGGGGTCCCAAAAGTGCATCTGACCAGAAAGATCACATTACGCCCACCCTGGCTGTACCTGCAGCTTGAAAATTAACAGATAAACAGATAACTAATTAGTCCAAAAGACAATAAAAATTCTCTTCAGAAAAGATGAGAGGAAAAAAATGACCATATTTCACCTAGCAAGAACAGAGAAATGAGTATGTTACTGAATCAGGATTTCTAACTGACTAGGTTTTGCTTGGAAGTGGTCGTGACTGCTCAGCAGGTGCTGGTGAGAGAGTGCTGCTGAGTTCAGCACCTTTCCCTCTAACAAAAACAAAATCAAGTCATTCTGTTAGTGCACATGCCGGTGCTGTCCATCCTGTGCAGCACTGTGCAAAAATTGATTATCGTTGAATAGCCCTCTGAAAGTCTCTATTCAAGACTTTCTACAGCAATAAGGATGACATTTTTGTAGCAAGATCAATAGCTTTTAAGTGTCAAGTTGTCCTTTAGGATCAGCAAAATGAACCCCGAGAGTTGGTTCTAATCCCATTCTAAACCAAACCCATTAGCACTCATTACTACCAGGCTTACTCTAGCTCATTTGTTTGTTTTATTTGTTTATTGTTTTTCTCTCTCCCTTCCTATAAAGTACACTCTGGGATGGACCTGATCTATCTCACCTATGGCTGGCTTGATCTCTAGTGCTTACAATAATAACAGATGCAGAAGACAGCATATCATAAGTATTGTTGAATTAATTAATTGGGTGATGAAAACTATAGTACTAACATCCGTAATACTACCTATCCAAAGGAAAACACTAAAATAAGGATAATTTCTTCTTTATACTCATTATTTGTCCTTTCTTAATAATTTCCTCTAACTTACAAATGTTACAGATATTTGTCAAGAGTTTGCAGTCAGGCTATGAATTATTAAAAAAAAATTCACAAAGCACTTGGAATGTCTGCCATAAAGCATTCTATGTAAATTAAAGAAATGTGTGATAGGTAAAGTATGCACCTTGTATATGTTCAATAAATCAAACACTTACTGGGTCTCTACATAGTGACAGGCACTTTCACATAAATAATTATTATTAATTGTCACTAGACCCTCCAGGTAGAAAGCATAATTCCAGGTTTACCAATTAGGAAGTGCTCATATAAGTCAAGCGTATGAAGTAGCTAGAATTCAAACCTACTCTAATTCAACAATTTTTAATAACCTGTTTTGTTTTCTTGAAATAATTCTTATTTTTCCATCCTAACAGGCACTTCAGTGCTATGCTATTTTCTTGTCTGTCCAGGGAATGTGCCTTGGTAACAGGGAAGAAGGCTCTTTCCTACAAAGATCTACTCATCAGAGACAGCAAATTGTGCTGTTTGAGAGCTCAGATCTGGATGTACACTGATCACAACTGGCTCCATCACTCATGAGCAAAGTGACCTTGGACTTAATGCCTCCACACGTCAGTTGCCTCACTTGTAAAACAAGGATAATGAATGTTAAATTTTAACCATTTTTAATATCAGAGTAGACCATTGTGGTTGTTAGTAACACACTATGCTACTTTTTCATTTCTTTAGTAGGTGTCACCAGACTTTCCATTTCAAAGGAGAAATCCATTTTTTAGGAACTTCTTTCCCTGGAAATAAAAATGGTTTGGAATTTAGAAATAAAATCTTCCTAGAAATTGAGCAAGATTTAGCATACTCTACACACACACACTCACACACACACACACACTCACACACACACACACACACACACACACTACAGATATATGTATATAACATGCACATATGTACATACAGTATATAAATGTATATATGGAAAAGGAAGATCCAAGGAGAAAACATTAATATAAGTTTTCATGGTTTTCATCTTTTTCCTATTATATAAGTTTTAATAAGTCATGGAGACAAATTCACCACCAATAAAGTTAAAAAAAAAAACCCTGAAATGAACTCACCCCTTTTTCTGACAGCTCTGTAACTCTAGCCTTTATCATATGATACTTTTTAAATAACAACTTTGTTGAGATATATTTCTTATGCCCTACATTTAAAATGTGCAATTCAATAGTTTTTACTATATTCACATAGTTATGAAAACTTCACCATGAACAATTTTAGAATATTTTATTACCCTCCCCCAAAACCCCTGTACCTATTTTCCCTCAACTTTCTCAGTCCTAGACAATCACCATTTTACTTTTTGTTTCTATGATACATTTTAAAATAACAGATTCAAAATTTAAATCATAAACAAATTATATAAGCGTATACAAATGTTTTGTAACTAAGATGCTTATCATTTCTTGAATAGTCAGAAATAAAACTGTTAAAAATGTGTAAGAAATAAATATATCAGTACATATGTCTATATCATCTTCTGTGGTATGAAGAATATAAAGTATAGTAAGGTGTTGTATATTCAATGAATTTGAGAAAATAGGAAATAGATAATTAAGAAGCACAGGTAAAGTGTCAGCCAAGAAAAACAGGCCATATGTTCTATGGCTACTTAGAGGGGGAAGAGGTCTCTGGTGACTAAAACAGACAAGGGAAAAAACTTGAATCAAGTAGTAAGGAATGGGCAAGTCTGAGATTAGCAAGGAGAATTAGGCAGAAATTTTTAGTTTCAACTACAGGTGAAGCCTGTGCTTTCTTTATAATGCAAAGATTCCCAAAAAAGTCATCCAAAGTGCTCTGAGCTATCAATATACAATATATTTATATGAGTATTAAATAGATTCATATTTTAAGTTTTCTTAAAACATTCTGGACCATACATTTCTAAAGTCAAATATGTGTGAACAGCTTGTTTTTTCTCATTATGAAATGTCTAGTTGTACTTATATGGATCAGGTTGCTAGTTCCAATATCAAGAAAAGCAAACACACACACACACAAAAAAAAAAACGGTAGGAAAAAACAAAAAAGATAAATTTTTTGTACTACAAAGAGACAGGCTTTTAAGAGATGGTAATTATGACTTTGAGATTTACACTGTTTTAAATTTACTTCTATGTAAATCTATCTACTCTGTAAGATCACTGGAATCTTCAAGGGGGTTCACTAAATACAGTCCCTCCTCCCTGCCTGGATTCTGGATTAACTAAAAAAATAAGACAAGAAATAGGGTTGATCGAAGTCATAATATTACCTCTATTACAGAGCTAGGGTGGAAGATGTGGCTTACATCTGCAGACAAATGTGCTACTGAACTCTACAAGCAAATCCCCAGACGGGTAGAAAGACCCTGTCCTTGGAGGAGCAGCTGAGAAGTTGTGACCCCCGCCTACACCTCACCCAGGAGGAAGAAGGGAGCAGCCCCAGCTCACCCTGCCCAGTTCTTTCTTCAGGTTAGTTAATCTACTTGCTCGGGGACAAATGACTCGATTGTCCAACTTGAGTATCCAACAGAATCACCTGGAGGGCCTTGTTAAAACACAGATCTGCCTTTCTTTTTTTTTTTGAGTTGGAGTCTCACTCAGTCGCCCAGACTGGAGTGCAGTGGCCGCTCCCGGCCACCGCAGCCTGGACCCGCTGGGCTCCGGCGATCCTTCCGCCTCAGGTTTCCGAGTAGCCAGAATTACAGGCGTGCCCTACCACGCCTGGCTGATTTTTTGATTTATTGTAGAAATGAGGTCTCGCTGCCCAGGCGGGTCTCGAACCCGCGGGCTCAGGCAGTCCACTCACCTCAGCCTCCCAAACGTGCGAGATTACAGGCTGAGCCACAGAGCCTTTCTGACAAGGTCCCAGGTGATGCTGATGCTGTTGTTCTGCGGCGCAGGAGTACACTTTGAGGGTCACAGCAGAGAAAGCCGTCAAGAGCATCACATGCCTTCGGGGCAAGAAGGAAGTATCCCCCCACAACATCTTCCGCAATGGCAGTTACTTATCCTGGTCACATCCTTTCCCCTTCTTTCATGAAGATGGGTCTGGGGGCTGGTGGTGCACAGTGGCAATGGGTTGCTTGCAGAATTGGATTGAATACCGATGCTGCTTGACTGAAGTTTCAACTATAATATGAACACAGTTTTTGAAACAATTTAAAGACGTCTATCTTGAACTTTCACCTATCTTTAAATTTAAACTCCATAGATCTTTCTGTGAAGTTCTGGATTCTGATGCGTCACCAATTCACCACTTCCTGGGGGTGTGCTGGCCAGGAACGACTTGAGGCTACAATGCAGCAACCATGCCTATTTCTGTACCAATTTGTTTCTGAAAGCACCAGAAGCTCTCCCCAAAAGGGCATTTCCATTCCTCCATTTCTCATGGGGATTTAGGAGTTTAGATAACTGGGAAATTAAAACCAAGAGTTTGGCTTTTGTGATATGACTCTAAACATTAGATTTTCTTATCTTTCCTTATCTGACAATTCCTTCTATTTATGTTTCCCCACACTGTAGATAAATCTTTCATTCAACATTTCTAAATTATATGCTAGCTTTTTACAGACACAGAGAAAATTTTTATTCTCTGTTTTGCAGTGTCTCTCTTTTTTTTTTAAGCAATTTAGGCCACATCAAATTAAGGATGATCCAACTGATAATACTTCAAATTTCAGATCCTGAATAATTTAAAGGAAACATAAGAATAAAATTGTGATAATGGTAACATGAATCCAGACTTCTAAAATGATATAATAAATGAGCCAAATTTTATAGAGTTAGAGATGCTTAATGGAAGGAATTCTTCAAGAGATGCGTAGAGTCTGGATCCATTTAATTCTATGAACCACTCTTTGGCTGCCCTCTACTGGCTAAATTGCAGAGTACTGATTAGAACAAAGTACTTGGTTGTAAGATTTTACCAAAAACATTTGCAGTGAGTTTTCAGAAGGTTTATAAAATTCATATTTTCTATATTTATATACAGATAAAACTGATTACTTTATATATTTTTAATTACTGATGACAAATATCTTGTTTTTTTTATTTGTACTTGTCACCTTGTCAAGGAGGTTTCCAATAATGATAATAACAGCACTGCACTCAGTTCCAAAATAAGGAATTCAGTATATTGCATTCTTCAGTGAAAGAGACTTCTCTTCTTGAAATTTAGTGAAAGACATGATTTTCTGAACATTGGAACTGTTACTAGGGTTGTAGAATTGAGTTTTATAATTAATGCTTTATTTCTCATTTTATCACTTTATACCTCAGTTTATCTATATTTATTGACATCAAGCAAACACAGACTTATGGCAATTTGTTTTTAGGACCTGATAAGTTTTTTGTAAGGTTTCAAGGAATATTAGTGAGACAACATCTTAAAAACTTGCAAGATAGTGGTGGGAGTTAAGTTCAGGTAATTAATTTGTGTTTAGTTTGTAAATGTATACAAGGTATAATCTTTGTATACTGAATTTCTTGACTTGTGAACTAAGATTAAACATGGGAACAGTTTAGCTATAAATAATGTCTTATAGGCCAGGCTCCTGTTCACTTGTTCTAGGACTGAACTAGAAGGACTGATGTTCCAAGGGTACTCAGCAGCTGGCTGGGGAACCTATTCCTTCAGTGTCCACCCCCAAGGAAGTGAGCACCCGTCACACAATGGAGGGCTGAAAAATATCTCCACTTTCTATCAAAAAAGGATGTTGTAGGACAAATTTGCAATCCTACCCATTATGGACAAGTTGTTTCTTCAGGAAAAAAAAAAGATTGTACAAAGAAGAGAATCTGCACAAGCAGCTTGAGGATTGAAAATATCATTTAATTTATTTTCTCTGAATCTAAGTGCATCTAGGACTGAACTCACATCACACTGAGCTACCATGACATTCAACTTTAGCTGTTATTATTCTAGGGCTTCTTCTACCCTAGGTTCAGATGAAGATCCCAATAGTCTGGTGCAGGATAAAGTATTTGGAATGGCCCCTCCAGTTATCCATCCTCTTTGATCGCCCTGACACTTAGCAACACCCAAGTCCACGTGTTCTGCCTTCACCCCACCACACCGCAGGGAGGAGACTACAGGTACTCACTGCTTCCAGAACCTGCAGCCCTCCTCCCCCAGCCCTGGGGCATCTCCCTCTCCCATCTCCCAAGGCACCTGTCCCTCCTACCTCTCCTGAGTCACACCCAGTAATCTCCTTAATGATTTCAGATTTTCATTGCAGTCAAGGATAAAGAGTTGTCTTTAGTTTTTTTCTGGAAGACTTGCCAAAGACCTCCTTGGAGGCAGATAAACACCAGTGTAGGCAGAATGATACAAAGAGAAAAAGAAACTGGCTTTCTATCCTTTTGATTCTTCCTCATCAGTGAAGTTAAAACCTGTATTGCTACATTAACAAATTTTTCTTCCACGTTTTCAAAGTCAGGGAGAATAGTATAAAATGAGAATGACAGGATGTGAAGAAACTGGAAGAAGGTTTAAACAAAGAACATTTCTCTGAGCCTTTGTCACTAACTTATTTATTCATTTATGCTGCCACCTGCTGGTGGCTAGTGAGAAAAGAAACTCGTGCTTTAACTCATTGCAGCTGGCATGGATCTGTAAGGTCCGAAGATAAACTCCTTGAGAAAATCATAGTCTTAAAAGGTAAGCAGCAGAATACTGACAATGATTTAAATACAAATCAAATTGTAGTCTTCTGGAGAAGAGGTCTATAGAAAGAGAAAAGAAGTGAGGACGTGCATGCAACACAATACCAGAGGTCAGTAGGTCGGAGCAAGGGTGATGCTAGCTGTCAGGAGGTTTTATAAAATGCCTGTGGATGAGGTGCTTTCATATTCGCAATAGGGTTTTCTGGGCTCCTGTAGTTATTCATGCAGTGACAGAAAATGCAGTAATCGCCGAGTATAGTTGAACTACTAAATACATGTTCACTAACTAAGCAACTGAAGTTTTGCTTGTCTCTTGCCTATTTTACTGTTTATCTCAAACAGCATCATCCAGAGTTGATGAAATCTTATTTTTTAAAAAAGACAAAAGTGTAAAAGTAGTGTAAAATCACTCTCAAATATCATCAGGAAACAAATCAATACATTCTAAAACCCCCAATTTAAGCCAATCCCATGCTACATACAGCAGCCTTTATGTACAAAGATTGACTTGATGTCAACCAGAATCCTATGCAGAAGTATGTTGTATACGTTTTTGACCATATATAGAGTCAAAGTCTGGGATATAAACAGATGTCTCAGGATCCTGGATTCAGCAAGGGCTAAAATATTTACTGATAGGCTGGCATTATGGACGGTCATCTTCCCATGGGTGTCAACAGTCACTGAGAGATGTCAGTACCACAAAACAAAGCAGCTACTCTTTAAGACATTGCTGCTTACAGTGCAGGTTCAGGCAACTGTCTCAACATCACAGACTGAGAAATGTTTCAGGTCATGACGGAGTCACGGATGTAGAGTTCACGATAAATTCATTCAACATTGCTGATGAACTGCATGTAGCATTTAAAGAACATAGCCAAGGGACTATGTATTAGCAGCACTTTTATTCACAAGTGACCCCCAGCTTGAACTAGCTTCAATAAAATGGGAATTGAGTGGTTAATAGAACACAACAGCAGTTTCTATAGCAAATCCACAGGAACTTCAGGCATCTGTTTGGGCCTTAGAAACAGTGAAAATAAGGCCCATGGTGCTTCCAGTGTTCATGAGTTATGCTTCTCAGTTCCTAACATCTTCACCTGCAGGACATAAAGCCTTCCTTCACAAGGAGGTGTTACGCCCTCTAACAGCTTGCTAGCTCCCCATCCTACCACACCTGTCACTTACAATTCCTACAGAAGAACATCGATTGCCTTGAGTCAGGGGCCCACGCCTGGACCAACCAGGTATGGCCAGAGATAACATGGAGTAACAATTAAGAGCAGGAACTCTGGATCCCAACTTTCCCAGGTGTATAGCAGTTTCTCATCTGTTAAGGAAGGATATAACAATACCTAGTTCAGAAGTGTATTGTAGGAATTAAAAGCGGCACTACATGCAGAGTGCTTGAAACTATGCCAAATGTCCATTGACAGATGAACAGATATTTTTCATGCGGTATATACATATAACAGAATATTATTCAACCTTACAAAAGAAACTCTTACCACTTGTGACAACCTAAATGAACCCGAAGGCCATTATACTGAGTTAAATAAGCCAGTCAAAGAATGACAAATACTGTCAGCACTTATATGAGGTATCTAAAATAGTCAAACTCATTGAGAAAAAAGTAGAACAATGGTTGCCAGGGGGTGGGGGAAATGAGAAAGTGTGTTCAAAGGGTATAAAGTTTCAGTTAAGTAAAATGACTATGTTCCGGATATCTGCCATACAACAATGTGCATATAGTTAACAGTATGGTATTGTACACTTAAATATTTGTTAAGAAGGTAGATCTCATGTTGTGTTTTTAACCACAAAAAAATGAAAGTAAAAAGAGAGAGGAAGAAAGGGAGGGAGGGAAGGAGGAGGGGAGGAAGAAAAGAAACACAAAGGGACACAAGGAAAGTTGAGGCTGATGGATATATTTCTACCTTTGGGGTGATACTATTACAAGTGTATGTACATGTCCAAACTCATCTAATTATACACATTAAGCATGTGAAGTGTTTTTTTGTATATCAATTGTACCTTCATAAAGTTGAAAAAATATGCCTGACATCGAATAAGCCCCATTTAAGTGGGTGTTAGTCTACTAGAACACATGTTCTCAATCTTGGTCATACATTAGAATCATTTGGGGAACTTTAAAATACTTGATGCCTTGGTCTCATCCCAAGATAACTATTTTGGGGCTATAGCCCCCAAATCAGTTTGTTGTTGTTGTTGTTGTTGTTTTGAGTTGGAGTCTCTCTGTCACCCAGACTGGAGTGCAGTGGCCGCTCCCGGCCACCGCAGCCTCGACCTGCTGGGCTCTGGCGATCCTTCTGCCTCAGCCTTCCAAGTAGCTGGAACTACAGGCGCGTGCTACCACGCCCAGCTAATTTTTTGATTTATTGTAGAGATGAGGTCTCACCAAGTTGCCCAGGCGGGTCTCACACCCGCGGGCCCAGGCAATCCACACACCTCAGCCTCCCAAGGTGCGGTATTACAGGCTGAGCCACCGAGCCCGGCAACATCAGAAGTTTTAATGTGATTTTCAAAAATTCTAATGTGCACCTAGGACTGAGAACTACTGCAGTAGATTACAAGCTCCACGAATGGAGGAATTTTCTTTATGGCCACTCTTCAATTTACATTGCTTAAAACCATATCTGCTCAAAAATATTTGTTAAATGAAATAATAATATAGCTTTAGAAGCTGATATATCTAGATAAATGAGGTCAGGTGTGTGTGTGTGTGTGTGTGTGTGTGTGTGTGTGTGTGTGTGTACACCCATGCACATGCATGTACACAAAAGATGGCCCAAAACACTTCTGAGGTCAGGGCAAGACTACATTTGAAGGTCCTCATAGCATACAGTATTTGTAAATATTTCTTATAAGTCAAGCTAAGAAATGGCTAAATAAAATATATTTTATCCTCCTACCATGAAAAGTAAATCTCTGTAACAACTTAGAGGTTCAAGTATAAATCTGGGCTTTTAGGACCTCTCCAAGTTTCTCTCTAGAACATGGAAGTCTGGGGAGAGAAGGTTGCTGGCTCCTGGCCACTGCCCGTGACTTCTTCGGTTTCCCAATCTCAGTTCACTGAAGGGTCCCTTGGGCACACAGATGTCTATATGTGTTCTCACGGGAATCTCTGTCTACACTTCCCACACATATCCTACAGGACTGGTACGCACACATCATCTGTACTTCCAGCATCCAGGTGGATAGAACAGGTGAAAAGGAAATGGGCTTGGGTTCATTTAGACAGAGAAATTTAGGTGCTTAGCCTGAAAGGTGCTCTAGAAGGAGTTGGGTAGCCAACTGCAAGAGCTCCAGATAGATGAATCTTCTTTATCCCAGAAACTGCTAAACCTGTAAGAAGAAGTATGACTGGAAGAGAGCCACAGTGGGCCCTTTAAAGCATGGGGCCCCAGGTAAGGTCCCCAGGTTTAAGGTGGACAAACTTTGTGTGTGAGTGTGTGTGTGTGAGGATGTATGTTCACGCACACATGCACACCTGGGCCACAATTAAGAATAATACTGGACCCACTATAGATTGTAATATTCTATATAACAGAACTTTTAGGAGCAGCTTCTAACCTAAATTCTGTTTTTAAAAAATGCATAGAGATATCTCTTGTCTCATAATATCAAAAAGTGGACAGACATGCACATGGGTGCTGTATGACGTGTCTTCTACTTCAAATCTGTCAGTGAATTTCTAATGCACTTAGAAAAAGTTACAAGCAATTCTTATTCATCCTGGCAGTTATTTTCTATAAAATCACAGGAACGCTGAATTAATGAACACTAAGTCATTCTTCCTAGGCAAAAATACAAGGTTGCCTTCCCATGAGCCTCTGGTCACACATTTTCTTCAACTGATCAATACATAACACTGTGTATGTGTGTTTCTTTTGAGACATCTTATTTAATACATAATGTTTATTCATCAACATTGAGGCCACAGTCAACAACACAATAACTCCTGCCTAAATAAAGCTTATCTAATGTATATTTTCTCCATAAGACACATCACAACTTTCTTACACATAGGAACATTAGACAGCACTTCAGCACTATCCATGGGGGTCATTTTAAACAGTGAAATTGTGAACAAAAAAGCTGAAACAGGAAGAAAGAGCATTGCCTTGTTTGACTTTAGCTGAGAACATGCACGCCAGGTAACTCAAAATGTCTGACACTCCTGTGTATGTCCCCATATTACAGTGAAACAGACTTTGGGATTTAAAAAATTTTATCTGGGTCAGGCACGGTGGCTCAAGCCTGTAATCCCAGCACTTTGGGAGGCCAAAGAGACAGAATTGCCTGAGCCCAGGGGTTCAAGACCAGCCTGCGCAACTTGAGACCTCATCTCTACAATATATCAAAAAATTAGCCGGGTATGGTAGCACGCGCCTGTAGTTCCAGCGACTTGGAAGGTTGCGGTGGAAAGATCGCCTGAGCCCAGCAGGTCGATGCTGGAGTGACCATGAGCATGCTACACTCGAGACTGAGTGACAGAGTGAGACTCTGACTCAAAAAAAAAAAAAGTTACCTGGTAGGCAAATTTGCAAGTACAGAATCAATGAATAATGAAGACCAACTGTATATAACATGATCAAGTCTAAAATTCTTACATGAGTTGGCTGCATTTGGTTTTCTAACCTTTATCCCAGTCCTTGCCAATTCTCCCCTCTTCTCTCTCCATTTCTGTTAGGTTGAAATACCTTTTCCCCTGTGCAGCCATACGGCCTTCCTGCTTTTGTTTCTGTTGACTTAAGTCAAAATTTACTGGAAACATAGAAATTCCAGAAACAACACAGGAATAAGAAAAATGTTCTTCTCAATATGTGTATATATTTGGATATTACATGATCCCAAAAGATCTAGTTAAATGAGGTCAGGGGTGTGTGTGTGTGTGTGTGTGTGTGTGTGTGTGTGTGTGTGTGTGTGTATGTGTGTGTGTGTATGCATATGCATGTATACAAAAGGTGGCTCAAAATACTTATGGGGTCAGGGTAAGACTACAAATGAAGGTCCCTATAGCATATAGTATTTGTAAATATTTCTTATAAATCAAGCTAAGGCATGGCTAAATAAAATATCTTCTATCCTCCCATGAAAAGTAAATCTGTAACAACTTAGAGGTTCAAATATAAATCTGAGATTTTAAGACCTCTCTGGGTTTCTCTTTTTATATTAATTATCTGTATTAAAACACCCTACTCTGAAGAATTCAGTGACAACCTAATAAAATTTAAAAGGTCTTAGGTGGGGACAGTAAGATAAATGTTATTACATAGCAAAGTGGCTTAAAGAGCATCAAATGTCATGACCAGACTAAACATGATGTGAATAAATTGACCACGGCTTTGGAAAGTTCATGGTCAAATATTTCTCCATCTCCCATGAGATAAGCTCAGAGTTGAGAATAACAATTTTGAATTGTTCCTTTTCTCTATGAAATAAACTGTGGGCTAGAGTTACATAAAAGTTGAATGATAAATTTCAAGAATTGATTTCCAACATTCTGAAAAAGAAAAATATATTTAAAAGTCTCCTTTGCATGACATTATCACCATCTGATGACTTGTTACATTTCACATAACTTGTCCATATGCATTTGGGATATATACACACATATATATGATATAAATAATTGTATATACATTATATATGATATGTATGTATATATAAATATGAGGGTGATTATAAATTTATATATATATATATTTCTTATATTTTAAGGGTATTTATAATTCTCCATGATGTGAATCATTTTGCAAGTTGAAGAAAACAAAGAACATGTAGTCCATATATGTGGGTCTTTACAGTTTTAAGAAGAAATGCATACAACAAATCTGGCTTTTTTCTTTCTTCAGCAAGCTATTTTGAATAGAGAAGAGCATGCTTTCTTCATTAAATCCATATTATCCTTAGCTTCTATTTTGATATCTGCTGCCAGGAAGTGGATTTCTAATTTGTGACCAATAAAGAAAGTTTAGAAAACCAGATGTTAAGCTAGGAATTAATTTCAGCCAAAAAGTATATATAGAAAAAGAATTTTCCAAATGTTTTACATCGTTTATATTCAAATAAAACAATTCAAAATCATATTCAATAAATATTCACTTCACATTTTGCATGGTGAGGAAAACACTTCAATATAAGAGGCTTCAAAAGAGCTGACTAGAAACATTTCATGCCTGCCTCCTCCACTTGGAAGAATCAAAATAGTGTATAGACAGTCACACTTAGAATACATTATCCTAGAGAAAATGCTGAAATTCAGCAGAGAAGCGACAGGAAACCCCAAAAGGGTGGAAAGATAAGAAAGAGGTTCAACTGGAAGCCAGGAGGATTTCCCAATGACAGAGGAGACAGAAAACAAATAGGTAGTCAGGGCACCTCCGGCAATAAGCTTCCTGCAGGACCCTTGAACTAGAGCAAAAACACTCACTTCCTGGAATTCAAAAACACACCACAATACCACCAGTTGATTGGTGCTAAGTGCCAACCAGTCAGCTCACTACTAGCCCTCTATCTCTAGCTGATTGGTGCTTAATACTAACCAATCAGCTCAGCTACTGCCAACCAATCAGCTCACTGGTAATGCTAGCCAATCAGCTCAATCCTAGGACTATATAAGAAGCTGGTTTCAGGCCAAGATCAGCAACCCTTCTGCAGGTCTTCTAGGGTGGTAGAAGTTTTTCTGTCTTCTTATTAGACTCCTGTCTTCTCGTTGTCTGTATTCCTCTTTCTTCTTGGGTGCCATAAAGAACCCAAACCTAAAGAACTGCTGGAGATCTTCCCATCAGAGCTGAAGATCGTGGGAACTGAAGAGCTGCACAACAGAACCTGCAGAGCAGATGGAGTGATACGGAGATGCCGGGCAGATAAGAGATGAAACTGAAGAAGGTGTTGAAGGCAGATGGGAGCTGAAGGTGAAACCAACTACTAACTCTGAAGTGAAACCGACAATGCAGAGCATGTAGCCTAGGGTCTCTGGTTGCCCTACTCAATGCACCATCTTGGGTACCTGAACACTCCTCTCAGAGACCTGAGGTTGCAAAAATCTTCAGTAAAACACTATTAATAGCAAACTGAATCCAACAGCACATCAAAAAGATAATACAGCCTGATCAAATGAAATTTATACCAGGAATGAAAGGATGATTTAACATACACAAATAAATAAACATGATCTCATCAACAGAGCTAAGGATAAAAGCCTTATGATCATCTCAATAGACACAAAAAATCATTTATTAAAATCCAATATCGATTCATTATTTTTAAAAAAGCTCTCAAGAAATCAAGCATAGAAGGAATATACCTCAAAATAATAAAAACCACATATGGCAAACCCACAACCAACATCATAATGAATGGAAAAAGTTGAAAGCCTTTCCTCTAATAAAGAACAAGACAAGAATGTCCATCCCACCACTCCTCAACAACACAGTACTGAAAGTTCCAGCAAGAGAAATTAGACAAGAGAAAGAAATAACGCATCCAAATGGGGGGGTGGGGATGGAAAGGAAGTCAATCTGTCTCTCTTTGCTGAGAATATCTTATATCTAGAAAAATAATAAAATAATAAAGACTCCACCAAATGATTTGATAAATGAATTTTGTAAAGTTAAGTCAGGATAAAAATGTGTAACATCTCTATACACCAACAACGATCTAGTGAGAAAGAAATCAAGAAGGCAATCTCATTTACAATAGCTACAAAAAATAAAAAATACCTGGGAATAAGTGAATTAGGGATGCAGAAGCTCTCTATGAAGAAAACTACAAAACACTGAGGAAAAACATCCTATGCTTATGAATTGAAAGAATTAATGTTGTTAAAATGACTATACTGACCAAATCAATCTATAGATTTGATACATTACCTATCAAAATACCAATGCCATTCTTCACAGAATTAGGAAAAAAATGCTAAAATTCATGTGGAACCACAAAAGAGGCCCAATAGCCAAAGCATTCCTGAGACAAAAGAATAAAGCTAGAGGCATCACATTACCTGACCTCAAAATATAGGATAAGGCTATACTAACCAATACACCAAGGTATTGCTATGAAAATAGACACGTAGACCAATGGAACAAAATAGAGAACCCAGAAATAAAGACACATATTTATGGTCAACTGATCTTCAACTAAGGTGACAAGAAATTACACTGGGATAAGGACAGCCTCTTTAATAAATGGTGCTGGAAAAAGTATTGGCCATATACAGAAGAATGAAACTGTCACTATATACAAAAATCAACTCTAAATGGATCAAAGATTTAAATATAAGACCCAAAACTATAAAAATACTGGAAGAAAAGGAAAAAATATCCTTTATATTGGTCTAAGCAAAGTACTTATGACCTCCAAAAGCACAAGCAACAGCAAAATAAAAAGACAAATTGGACTATATTAAACTAAAAGATTTTTGCACAGAAAAGAACATCATCAATAGGGTGATGAGCAAACCTATTGAATGGGAGAAAATATTTTCATACTATTCATTTGACATGGAATTAATAACCAGAATATACAAGAAACTCAACTCAGGAGGGAAACAACAAATAATCTCATTTAAAAGTGGACAAGAAATATAATTAGACATTTCTCAAAAGAAAACATACAGATAGCCAGCAGGTATATAGAAAAATGCTCAGTATCATTAGTCATCAGAGAAATGCAAATACAAATCACAATGAGATATCATCTTACCCCAGTCAGAATGACTATTATTATTATTTCTTATGGATTCAGGGAGTACAAAGTGCAATTTTGTTGCATGGATATGTAGTGGTAAAGTCTGGGCTTTTGATGTACCCATCACCCAATGGTGAACATTGTACCCAATAAGTAATTTTTCAGCCCTCACTCCCTCCCAAGTCTCCTATTTTGGAATCTCCAGTGTCTATTATTCCTCTCTGTGAGTCCATATGTACTTGTTGCTTAGCTCCCACTTTTAAGTGAGAACATATAATATTTGGTTTTCTATTTTTTAGTTATTTCATTTAGGATAATAATCTCTAGCTCCATCCATGTTTCTATAAAATACATTATTTTGTTCTTTTTTATGACTGAGTAGTATTACATGGTGTGTGTGTTTATATATATATATATATTCCACATTTTCTTCATCCAATCATCTCTCAATGGGCACTTTTAGGATGATTCTGTTACTTGGATATTATGAATAGTGCTGCATATAAACATACCTGTGTAGGTATCTTTTAGATAAAATGACTTCTTTTTTAAAGTCAAAAGCAACAGATGTTTGTGAGTATAAAGAGAAAAGGGAATGTTTATACACTGTTGGTGGAAATGTAAACTAGTACAGCCACTATGGAAAACTGTATGGAGATTTCATGAAAAACTAAAAATAGAATTACCGTTTTATCAGCAATCCCACTACTGGGTATCTACTCAAAAGAAACCATTATATCAAAGGGACATCTGCACTCACATGTTTATTGCAGCACTATTCACAGTAGCAAGGATGTGGAATCAACCTGAGTTCATCAACAGATGAATGGATAAAGAAAAGCTGACAGATATACACAATGGAATACAAAGCATCCATAAAGAATTAAAGCATGTTGTTTTTCCACAACATAGATGGAACTGGAGGTCATTATCTTAAGTGGAATAAGGCAGATGCAAAAAGACAAATATCGCATGTTCTCACTTATGTGTGAGAGCTAAAACTTTTGATCTCGTGGATATGGAAAGTGGAAAAATAAGCAACAGAGACTGGGAAGGACAAGTGTGGGATAGTGAAAGGGATGAAGAGGACTGGGTTAAAGGGTACTAAAATAGAAGGAATACATTCAATATTAGATAGCGAGTAGGAAGACTATACTTAACAAAAATGTATAACAGTCAGGTGATGGACAATCCAAATCTCCTGACTTGATCACTACACACTATACATGCAACGAAATTTCTCATATACCCTGTAAATTTGTACAAATTTTAAAAAGCACCACATTAGTCAATCTTATTCTGAAAATGATATAGCAAACTGTTCATATTCTAAAAGTTGTTCCCAATATAAATGTAGATATCTAAATGATCTACATTTACCCTATATGCTTATTAATTTAGTCTCTATTATTAGGAAATAAAATAGGGGATCACAACATCAGCAAGAGTCTACCAACATGTTCTTATCAAAATCAGTCCACTTTCCTGTTCTGTATCTTAAAGACAGCCTAAGATCAAGGGCTTATAAAATATAGGAACTTGATCTCACTTGCTTTCATCAGGACCAAACATGCTGTCATCATGATTAGAGCTTAGGTCACCCAACCTTACAAATACTTGAGAAATAAATTTATTTTTAAATCCTCATTAGACCAATAGCTATGTAGTTTTGGTCCAGCAGTTGGGCTCATTGTCCGATCATACAGTCAAAAAATGAATTAGAAAGCCATTGGCAAGAAGACCTAGAGATTCATCCCAATATCTGACCTTTTTGATGACTTTCTAATGACACTTCATCTCTACATTCATGTGTGTTGTTTCTACCCTGAGTGCTTAAAGGAGGGAAGATAGCAGACCTGGAATTAAGTATCTTCCTGGGTAACAGTCTGGAGGTAGAACAAATGCTGATGAAATAAAAGTACAGCCAAGAAATAGAAGATTGACTTTTCAAAATTATAAAAAAGGAGACCTGAATCCTGGTGTCATGAAAGAAATAATAAATAGTGGAAAAAATAAAAGAGAAAGTGAAAACACTCACAAAAGAACATTGGGAACAAGAAAGAGGCATAATTATAAATGTAAATGAGACATTTAAAAATCACAGTTCAGTAATCAAGAAATCTTGAACAGCTTCTTGATGCCAAGACCTTTACCATGCACTGGGGATAAAGTAGAAACTATGACAAAGTCCTTGCTCTCATGGATCCTTGGATTAAGAAAAAGCAGTCAGATAAACCCAAAGATAATAGTTAATTAATTTTAGCTAGTGGTAAGTGCCTGCAGGAGATAAAATAGAGAAATGTGAGAGGGTCCTCATGGCCACTTAAGTTAGGAGGGACAGTGAAGGCCTTTCTGAGGAGGTGACATTTGAATTGAAACCAGAATAATGAACAGAGTCACACAGCTACCTGTGGGAAGAGCCTTCAGAGAAGAAGAGAAAGCAAGGACAAAGCCCCCAAGCTTGCAGCAGGCCTAGCATGTGAAAGGGACCCAGGAGGCCAGTGTGTTTAGAGAGTATGGAGAGTGGAAGGGTGGAGAGAGCGGACACAGGAGAGAAGGGCATTGGCTAGGACAGATAGGATGTTCTACATAACAGTGACCTGATATCACTAGGGGAAAGCCACTGGAATTTTGACTTACTCTTCAGAGATACTCCCCAGGTCATTCCCTAAAGGTCAGCTTGAGGGGACACAGGAGAGAAAATAAGGAGACCTCTTAGGACTGCCAAGCAGTGGTGCTTACAGGAGAGAGTGGTGGCTACTCCAGGGCTTCCTTAGTGGACTGGGAGGGAGCTACATGCACAACGTCAGAGCAATTGGAGAACTAGATATATTGGGCAATTCTCTAAAAAATATATATATTTTAAGATGTATTTAACACTTATTATGTGCCCAACACTGTACAAGTTTCTGGGAAAGATCCAGAAAAATTAAGATGAGTCCTTGCCCTCCAACTGCTTTCAGACTTGTGGGGGTACAAATACCTCCCTAAGGTGCCTCCCCAACTAAGGTGACATGTGATGGTGGTTTCTGATCAGAAACAAGAGCCACAAAGGAGGAAGAAAGGAGGGAAGAATGGAGGGAGGGAAAAGAGAAGGGAGAAAGAAAAGAGAGAAAGGAAAGAAGGAAGATGGAAGGAAGGTCGGAGAAAACCTAAATATCCCACACTGTCCAGCTATAAAAACAGGGCGCCCACACTTCCCCAGATGAAACTGTCTCTCAAATCTTCACTTCTTCCACTGCCACCCTATTTATGTAAACGTAGGTTGAGAGGTGTCCCCACTTAGATTTTCTGGAAACAAATGTTCAGATGGAATTTGGGAAGTAAGATATTTCTTAGGAAAAAGCATTTGTGAATAGAAATGGAAGGAAACAGGATCAGAAATAGGGAAAAGTTGAATTTTGATACAGGACAGATAACACCTCATCCAGCCTAGCAGGGAGCCATGAGCAATGCTCACCAGAGTTCTCTGTATGGGGCAGAAATGACCAGGCCTATCCTCCTATTCCTCAGTCACCAGATCAGATACATGCTTGTCCTCCTGAGAAGAATGTGACCCTAAGGCACAAGGCAGTCCCTGCAGCCAAGCCAGCCCCTGCAAGAGCCAACTGCTGGAGCAGAAAGTGCTGGAACTGGGCCGGGCCATGCATCCCATGTCCTCATGTCTATTATGGGGGCAGTAAGATGGGAGCAGGGGATGTAGATAAGAAGTTCTATTCTGGAGAAACAGTTTTTGGAGAGGCAATCATCCTTTCTCCTCCTCTTCCCCTCCTTAATCTGCCTCTCTTTTCATAAAACAATGGGAGTTCTCAAGGTTGTCATTTCCACTAAGTTAGGAACTGGTGATTTTCTCATCTCTAAAATTTGCTGAGCTCTTACTTGATCTGATGCTGCTGTAGAGATGTCAGAGCTGAGAAAAGGAATGTGGCAGGGTTCCCACTATTTGGCTTTCCCAAATGGGTCAAGAAGAGTTTCCCATGGGTCAAGAAGTAGAGACATGGAAAGGCGCCGGAGTCCTAAGCATTCTAGTCGGCCCATAAAGAGCTATTTGCTTGGTGAAGGGACTGAACAATAGGAATTTGAGGTGGCCCATCTCTAGTCATTGTGGAGGTGAGGAGAATGCCTTAGCTGGACTTTCTGTACTGTGAAAATTTTTTATAGGACTTTTAGGACCCTCCCAAGAGCTGACAAATATGCGCACATGAGTAAGGCTGTATTTCGATAAGTTCCACCATGAAGAAATCACATTCTAGGGGTGCAGTGACTGTGGTCCTGAAAAGTTCAAAAGAAGGTAAGGAAGGAATATGCATTATCCTGTGTTTTCACTGCAAAATTGTAAATGATAAATTTAAATTGAGCAGAAAATAAATTATTTTTACATTGCCCTAAATATTCTGAGTAAAACTTGCACCTATGCAAGTCATCATCAACAAAGCAAAGTAACAACCTCTGAAGGAGTCAGCGGAAGTCACTATTCACAGGCTAATGCAGACTTGGAAGTAATGATATAACCAGAATTAAGTAAATGGCACTAGAGAAATGCACAAGCAAGTAAAACAACAGTTTTTCAGTACAAAGAGGTTTCAAAAAATCATGACATTATGAAAAATAATGGTGTTGCTACTACCTTTATCCCACAGTGAGAGATATGAAATTAGCTGGGAACTGTACATTTGACAATAAACAAAACAGAGATAAATCCTGGACCTCAACAGAAAGAAATGGTGTTTGAACCCTATAAAGCCTCTTCAGTTGCACTGATTGAGCAATAAACACATACATAAATACCTCTTCTTTATCCATTATTCTAAATCACCATTGATAAATCACTCTATCTTAATGGGTCCGTGAATTTTATGGTACATTTTTTAATCAAATTGTTTTAGTCATGGGTCCCACAAACATATGTTTGCCTAAGATCCTGCTCACCCTAGGAGAGCCCTTAATGTGATTTTTTTTAACCAAAAAATAAAAAGGTTTTCCACCTTACCCCAGCAGTCACATAAGGAAATATCATTTGTCCTTAATCTCCTCCCCAGTGTAACAGCAGAGGAGTAAGCACACAGAAAGAAAAGGAGAGTGGAGCGTGAAAACTGACAGACTAGTCCCCATATACACCCTGGGTCTACAGATCTAACCTGAAACTAATCTAACCTGAAACAAAGTGACTGAGAAGTTGTGGAATGTGACTGGGATGAAGTTAAAGGAGATTGTTACCTTAGGGGAGAGAAGAGTTCTTCAAAATGCCAGCAATTTCTGGAAAATTAAATCACGTAATTATGCCTCAATCCTAGCATCTGCAATTTGAAATTGCAGATTCCTTTCTTTTCTATTCCACAAACTAAGTACCTAATTTTATGAACAGCCAACATCATTTGGGATGATTAATGTAGAATTTATTCTGAAGATAATTCACTTTTAATCCTCACAAAAAATATTAAATAAAACAGATGTTTAACTAGAGAGACACATGATAGCTAAAAACACCTGTTTGGCAGACAAACTCTAAAGAACTGAAATCTTAAGACAATTATAAAACATCCCATTATAATCCTTGCTCTGATTTATCTTTGTATTTCTGACACTAGGCATAACTAAGGAAATGTTGAAGACTGTTGTGCTCAATGGCTTATATTTAAAAGAGCTTGATACCAATATTCCTCATAGCTTATTGCATCATCCTTTTAATGTATAGAGTGCTGGCGATTCAGAATAAAATGTCAATTATAATAGACTTCAGCATTTCAGGTCTAGAAGATACTGTCACACTAATATTTCTTCCCTTTCATTGTGTCCACAGGTGGACTTACAAGAATTCAGAGAAGCCGCTAAAGTATACATAATTTTCTTCGATACAAAAGTGTCAAAATTTGGATTAATTGACATATAAAACAACCCCATCCTAAAATATGATGGTTTTATTATTCACATTTAGAATTGAGAAAAAATGAGTTCAACAAAAAGGAGACTATAAATTCTAAATATCTATACCTATATCTACCTATCTATATATCTCCATTATATATTTAGCTATTCTTATTTGTTATTATGTATTATATGCTCTCTACATTCTATAAGAAATCTGTAAACTTTTTCATACTTCACAGTTTTAAATTCTCTATTTCTATCTATAAGTGTGAGCTAAGGAAATTAGCTAATTAATTTCTTCTTTCACTCAACACCCATCAACATGAGCAAAGGCAAAGCTCTGTGTTAGGCACGGTGGATCAGATTATGTCATCGAGCTGACATTATTCTAAGAGAGAAAACAGATATCAAACAAGTATTGACAAAAACTAGCAGTTAGAATACACACTTAGAAACATCACTACCCTGGTCAAATTCCATAAGACTTTATAGTCAAAATTGGGTGTATCTGTACTACTTTTGTTCACTGAAATGACTGCTCATAGCTCATTTACTCATTCCTTCATTCAGTAAGTATTTATTGAGGTTTTGCCATATGAGCAGCCTGTGCTAGGTGGGAGTCAAGTGAAGTGGGGGGTGCAAAATAAGACTGGCCCCTGCATTCATGGAGTTTATAGTCTGTCTCAGAGAATGATCAAAAGTGACTCACTGACTTATAGATTCCATCAGGCACTTGACTATAGGTGGTAAATTTGAGGAAAACTTGGAAACTTTATGAGGAAACAAACCAAATTTTTCAGGATGTATGAATTTCCCTAAAATTCATATGCCCCTTAGAACTGGCCAGATTGCTTATCTTTCAAAGCAATATCTCACCTTACTTTCCCCATTCACTTGCTACTTGTAAATTCACTATTGAATTTTTTACGATTTTAAATCTTGAAAACTAGGTACCATAGAGACATTATTAGAATTTCATAAATATTATTAAAAATGTGTTATAATTAGACAGCTTACTTACCATCGTACAGAACTAACATCATTTTAGGGTGGCTAAACTCCTTGTTCAGTAAAGATGTTAGTGTATAAACTATGGAAGAAAAGGTGCCATGTAGTTACAACAGTCCCCATTTTGATTTTGGAGACCATGTTTCTTTCATTCACTTAAGCAGATATTTCTTAAATACTTATGCAGTGGATCTCTGTTATTTTAGCCCGTTCAGTAACTTTTCACCTTCTTGGGAACATCACCCTCATTTTCCTTTAGGAAACGAAGATCTGCTGACTCTATCTCCCCCGATTTCAATGTAGTAATGTAACTCAGGCCAGTCAAATGACCTTATTCCATGTCATGGCCACAGTGATTATTTCGGAGACATGATGCAAAACAATTCCATGAGAACTAACTAGTCCTGGTGCTTTTGGGGGAGCTATTGGCAAAGTGTTTTCTTTTTTCTTGAGTTGCCTATGGTTGTGTGTGCCTGAATCTTCCAGCAGCCACTATTTTGGATCCTGCCTGACAATAAAACCAGTTTGGAGCTTGACTGCAAAGGAAAGGAGGGAGAGAAAAAGTCTGAGTGCTAAGACTTCTTATCTAAGGAGTGAGTACAAACTCAGGGGGGCAAAAATGTACTCTATTTTTCACGAGTAAATGCAATTTCTATCTTAATCTCCCTTTTCACCTAGTGGGAAAAAAAAAATTAACAAAAGGCAACCCAGAATATCAGGCAGCTCAAGTCCTGTTTTTTCTCTCTATTTCTTGAGGGTGACTCAAAGGGGACATCTGTTCAATCTCCCTCTGTTAGTGTCCTCTGAGAAGTCCACTACGCCACCGGGTTCCATCTCTCTGTCTATACAGGTCTCTCTCTGTACTCTTTATCTCTACCATGTGATCTCTCCAGATTTTCCATCTTTCTCTTGATAACCCCTAAATCCTCCATAAAAACTTTGTGCTTCTGACCTGACATGCCAAACAACTATCCCCAACACTAATATTTGCACACCATGATGTCACAGAGTACCTCTTGAGATTTAGAGGTATCCTTTCTTCTTAAGTCCCCAAACCCCCAAATAAGGAGTTTTCTAACATGTATCCACCCCAGGACTTGCCCAGGGTCAGGACACAGCCACTATTCATGGCTTTTCACACATGTCTAAACTCTTATCTCCTCTCTGCCTCTCTCTTCTGAAGTCTGAGATAAAGATAACTCATTTTTACATTGTGATCTATTCTTCCTAGATCTATTTCTTAGCAAATTTTGTCTTTTAAAACTAAAGTAGTTTGTCTTTGGTGGAAGTTTTAAAAGTTTACTCTGAAGTGTAAAACCTAATAATTGACTCTATTGGTCTCTGAACCAAGACAGAGTCTGGGTTCCCTCACTTCATGCCTAAAATCAAGGACAAGAATACAATGATAATGAAGAAAAACAAAGCCAAGATTTGCTTTAAATTAATCCAGCAAAGGGTTTTGGATCAGGGGGAGGGGAGGAGTACAGGTGAAACAAGATTAGCTGTAGGTTGATTATTGTTGAAGCTCGGTGGTAGCCCATGAGAGTTCATCATACAACTCATTCCGATATTTGACTATGATTTTCTCCCATCTTTTCATTGTTTAAACATATTCACATTGCAAAGCCTTTCTTAAAATAAAATAAAAGGAAAAAATCAGTTAATATTAAAATATTATTTTCAGGAGGTAGGTAACAGAGGGAATTAAACTGAAAACATTTAGATTTGTAATTCTGAAAGAGTACTCTGGCTATTGTATGTCAGAGAGCATCTTTAGGCAGAAAAACTAGAGAGACCAGTGTGTTGGTCCAGATAAATGAAGTCAGGAGGTGGTAGCACTAGAGAGAAAGGCACCAGGTAAAGACAGTGTCTCTTGAGCAGGAAAGTTATGAAAAAGGATTGATTGTTCCTTCCAGGTTTCTATTTGAGTGGCTAGGAGGACACCAGAGCCGTTGACCAGCATGGGGAGTTCAGCATTAGAATGAGAATTATAGAGTAAAATATTTGGCTCAAATTTTGATTTACTATGAAATTTTTGAGGGGCCTTTGGAGAGTCTACTAATTCTGTGTCTAATATTTGTATGCATGAAATTGTGAGCATTATATAAAATATTGAGAAATATCTTAAATTATAAACCATTATTAAATATAGTTATTATTTTCACAAAAAATATAGAATGTAATATCACTGGGGTGATGAAAAATATAATATGTAATATCATTGGGGTCATGAAACAAAGAATGTAAACAGTTTTGGCCTCTGACCTCCATTGCTGAAATTTTCTCAAATTAGTGTACAAGGACAAATATTTCATAGAAAAATATAGTAAATACTAATTTTTTGTCATGTCAGTAAATTAAAGAGAAATGTTATGTACAGATGAAGATCATAGTAATACAGTTGGAAATGAACACTTTAAGAGAGAATAATTCAAAGTATAATCAGTAGAAACTCTTTGACTTGACTTACATTATCAGAAAAAGCTTGTTAATTTGTTTTAGAAGCGTATCACATTCAAACAGCTAGGCAGAATCAAGATGGGTGCTAAAATATGGGTGGACACAAGGCTACTCAATTCAGCCTAATAAGATAGAAAGCAAAAAGCCTTCACTCAAGATATACAGTATTTCTGCAGATACTAAGAAATGAAACATATCACTTGTCCATGTCCTTGCAAAGGAAAAGACGGAAACTAAGAAAATAATTTCCAAGCATGAAGTATTTATTACACAATATTGAAAGATGTTTTTAACACTGACTTTTTTTTTTTAAACTTCTACTTCAAGGTTAGACCTTACAATTAATCCATTTCCTTCTGGTAATCCTTTCAGGAATCAGACCTCAAAACTTTTTATAAGATAAGAATCCTGTGACCCAACTCACACAAATTTTATCATAAAATCTCCTTTTTTCTTTCCTTTAAGTAATGGCTGTTTTGAATGAAGTAACATTGATAATCTGTTCCTAGAAATACAAAGTATTTTCCAGTACGGCAAAGAAGGAAGACCCATTTTGTTACACTCTGATGTGCTTACATCGATTTAAATTCCCAGCATTCTATTTAAGTCTGACCTCTGTCCGATGTGGCCTTTATTTCTCTCATCGGAGGGGCTCCTGCGGGGATCTGGAATGCCACTACTGAGAGAGCGTGTCAGCAGCATTTCTTAGCAAAACACTGCCAGAAATACAGAAAATAAACATCTTTGAAAAATAGCTGAGTTGAAGTGCTTCCAGATTCAACTCTGAATAGCTAAACTCCCTTAAAGCTGTTAAATATTATAAAAATCAGGTCATTAACTGACTTCAGCTTGTAGACTGCAACATGACTTACAACCACTGAGGACTCCAAGGCAAGTTTTACAGCAGCATTATTGGTCCTCAAAGAGGACAATCTCCTACTGACTTTGGAGGTGGGGAAGAGGGATGAAGCTGAGAACTCAGTACAGAGGAGCTCTCAGGAGGACATAATGTCGAATTTGGGTTGCCAGGAACTGATAAAGAGCTCAGCACCTAATTAAAGCTGTTTCACAAATAGCTCCCAAAGCAGAATCAATGACTTTATTTGGAATCAGTGATGACTCTCTTGGGAGTCATCAGAAGCCAAAGACTGAACAGAATGAAAACTTGGCCTTTTGGAAAATCTTCACCCTGAAAGATGGTAACCCAAAGAGTGATGAAAATCACAAGTTTTATACTGGAGTCCCAGAACTGGAGTCCCAGAACAAGGTCACATTTGTCTTATCTGTGCAGGCACATCTTGCTCAACGGTCAGGCTAGGAATAAATAAAGCCTGGAAAATACTCAAGCCCCAGGGAGAAAGTAATCAGCCTTTCACACAGTAGATAAGAGCAGTTCAGCAGTTCATCCATGAAAACATGCATCCTAAGCAATAACAATGCTCCATCAATACAGGCTTCTCTGAATATACTTCCAAGGTCCTAGGTACCAACAGGGAAAAAACGTCAATGTCTCAGGGTGTGTGAATGTTTAACCACCATTTGAGAATATAAAAAATATCTCATTGCCTTACTACCTTTAAATCATATTCAGACATTCAGCTCTAAGATTCCATGCGGGCTGAATGACAGGGAACTCATTCTCCATCTGTATTTACTCTCACAGGTTTACTTGCCTCCAAGTGACACAAAAGTCTGGAATTTCTTTAGCAGAGCAAAAGGACACAGAGAGGGTTGTACTGGTTACAGTGGAGACTCTCAGCGATATTCTGAAATTGAGTTTACTTTGCTGCTTCTGGGTTACCCAGGGCACACGACTCTGCTCAGGTAGGGAGCTCTTCTGCAAAGGCTTCCCAGGGGAACACCCTAACCAGGTGGCTTCTTCCAAGGTATGCATACCAGTTCCCATGCCTTTCCCTGTCCGGTGTTGCCACTGCTGTCTGCTCTTCCCTCTCTCTTTAGAGACATGTAGAGTCATCTCTCAATAAGCTAAGTCTTCCAGGAAAGATTGAAAGAAAGGTTGTCTTCCAGAAGCTCCATATTTGGGTTCCCTAAGAACAAGGAACACATTGACCCTTGTTACCTTTCCCAAAGAGAGCTGAAGAGGAGAGAAGAGAAATGCAGCAAGAACAAAACACAAATCTCTCTCTCTCTCTTTCTCTGTCTCTCTCTCACACACACAGACACACTTCAGTTTTTAAAATACATTAACATTAATATTATTATTTAATTTAACAAATGAAAAAGTTAAAGTTCAAAAGCATTTAGTGGATTTCCCAGGTGACAATGGTATGTGGCAGATGAAGAAGGTGTCAGGGTTCAGGGCTCATGGGTTGTTGGACTGAGGGCCTTAGTTGCCGTATAGGCAGCTTCACTGTACAGCTCACAACAGGGCAGCTGGCTTTTTGTATTCTTTTTCCAAACAAATAAAGAAGAGAGAAAAGAAGGGAATAAGGGAGAGAGAGAATGGGATAGAACACAGTCTCCTGGAACAAGTAATATCCCATTACTTTTGCTAATTATGTTCCTTAGAAGTAATTTTCTAGGTTGCACCCATATGAAAGAGAGTACACAAAAGTGTGAATACCAAAAGGAAGGGATGTTGGTGGCACCTTATAGGCTTCCTTCTGTAGATGTTTATGTTGATATGATTGATTACTGGACTGAGCAGTCAGTTGGATTCAAACCTTAGCTTCATTATTTGCTAGCTATGAGACCTTCAATAAGCTACTTTAATTACTTTGTTTCTCAGTTCCTTCATCTGAGAAAATGAAACTCTTAATGGTACCTATTGTTCTCAAGGAATTAATGTAGATTAAATGAGTAACAAATAATTTTTAAAAACTAGAAGAGTGCCTTGCATATGGTAGGCATTTAATGAATGTTAGCTAACATTATATTAATAATGCTATCAGATATAAAGTATCTTGCGTAGCTCATAATGTACACTCAGAAGAAAAGGTTTTTATTTTTAGCTTAAGAAAATAATGTGACATAAATGCAGTGTTCAAGGAAGCCAAAGCCACAACCATACTTGGAAAAACCCAAGAACTCTACTTAAGTTGGCACTGAGGAGTTTTCTCAACAAAGAAGAGTTGCAAACAACTATAGCATCATCTATGGAGGTGGAATACTTTATTTCTGTATCACTCTCTTAGTCTACCTCATATCCTGACTTCATAAATAAACTACTGTCAAATGAGAATATTTGCTGCCCACTCAAGAGCAAAGCAGGCTTATTTAGCTATTGTTACTCTGTCAATTGACTTTCAGATGTCAAGCTTTGTTTACTCTTCCTCCCCTGAAGATCCCACCATACCCATACACAGACCAACCCACAGACAGATAAGACATCGTGCTCACACAGAGGTGTAGACTAGGACACACTTCTTGTATTGAAATGTTAGTTAAAAAAAAACAGAATTTCATAGAAATGCGTACCAACAAACATTTTCAAACAATGAGATTTTTACCTAAAATTCTTATAGTCCCCAGCTTGGTCAAAGACACATCATTTCCATCTACCCAGACACTGAAACCCAAACTGGGAGGCCTCCTGTTCCCCTCACCTCCTCACTTCTCCTGCCTGATTCCTCACTCTTCTCTGTGCGGCCCTCCCTGGGCATTTCCTGCTACCCCAAGTGTCACTGCATTTGTTTAAGCCTCCATGTACGTTCAACCTTAGGGCAAGGCATTGAAACTGATTTTGGCCTTTAAGAAGGAGCCTCAGTTTGAAATTAGACTGAACAAAATAACTACAGCTTTATTTCCATCAGAAAAGAGACTAAACACTATGACCCTCGGTAATGGGAAGATGGCAGAAGTGTTCCTTGTCTGTCTCTTAACTCACAACTCTCAATTGCTTATCAGAAACAAACATGAACAGCAAATTGGCTCATATGTGCTCCAACATGTAATCTTTCACAAAAGCTGAAGCAATGCCCTTGCATCCTGCCAGTATAGAACACACATGACAATTCTTACAATGTCCCAAAGGTAAACTGAATCCCTTTTGGAAATGAGGAAGTTACCTCATTTCAGCAACTCATCTCATCTTTCACCTCAGCAACACCTTGGGTAAATATCACCACAGCTCACAAAGATCTTTATGAAAACCACCTGCAACCCTCATCTCTACTAGGTCAGATCTAGTTCCTAGAGTCAGGCTGGGCCAGAGTCCATGAAGCCCCCTCTATGTCCCTTTTCTTTGCCTCTCTTTTCTGAGACTGGTTCAAAACTTCCTTCCTGAAGGGAGCTTTCTAATTGCTTCTTGCAAAGAGATTCCTGTTGGTGGGTTAAAGAAAAGGTCATCTGTTTACCATTTTACCATGTGCAGCTAAAACATGAATTTTGATTCATCTGGAACACCTTCTGGCAAAGAGACATCTTAAAATACAAAAGTATGCTGGGCACAGTGGCTCACACCTGTAATCCCAGTACTTTGGGAGGCAGAGGTGAGAGGATTGCCTGAATCCAGGGGTTCAAGACCAGACTGGGTAACTTAGCAAGACCTCATCTCCAAAATTAAAAAACAAAATTAGTCAGGCATGGTGGTATGCGCCTGTAGTTCCAGCTAACTGGAAGACTGAGGCAGAAGGCCAAGACTGTGGTGACCATGAGCCTGCCAATGTACTCTAGCATGGGTGACAGAGTGAGACTCTGACTCGAAAAATAAAAAAATAAAAAAAATACAAGGTTGCTAACCTGAGAAGGGAAACATCAAAATGCTAGCATCTATTTAATACTGAGTTTCTGGAAGGCAGAAAGGTCCTCACAGACCAGGACTTGGATCAACTTTATGAGAATAAAGGATCCACAAATGCCTAATCAGTAGCAATGTTCATAAAGGCAGTGACAGATTTAGCCTCAAAGTAAGAGACTCTGGGTGACTAAGAAGTAACAGGAAGATTCTGAATGTTTGACTCCAGTTATTTCTGGAATTAATGAAGAGGACAGACTGTTTTCTCATTGGCCCACACAGTGGAACCTTCAGATCAGGCTCTGAAACTGGGCCAAGTCCCACAACTCATGACCATTGTAGTCTCAGGTCATGAGACTAACTATCTCTCCCACTACTGCCAATCCCACATCCCCTCCCTCCCCTGGCAGTTTCCTGCTACTGCCAATCTTTTTCTTAGAGTATTATGGTAATTGTTCAAGGTCCATTTATGAGTGAGAATATATGATTCTCAGTTTTTTATTTCTGTGATAGATCACTCAGTATTATAGACTCTAGGTTCAAAAACAAAATCAGTAACTCTCTCCCCATCCCCAATACCTGTTCTGCAGTTGCCATGAGCAAATTATTTTGCCTTCACCTCAAGCCATGAGATAGGATAGGAGGACAGGAAGACAGGCTCTTTCTAAGGTATGGACCAGAATATGGGAGTGTTTTTAATGCACAGAGCAGCAGATGAAGAGAAAGGAATGACTCTATCACAGAATATTGAGAATCAGAAGTCAGGTACACCAACCTCTCTGCAGTTATAGAAACCTTGAGCATCATTTATAGGACATCATTTAGAAGAGAGCTCATCCCTCTCATCCAGGCTCCCTTTCCCTTGTTTTTGGTTAGTTACTTTTAAATTTTATTTTGGGGAGCCATTCCTCCCACAATTTTATGTTGATCTTGTGGGGCTGAGTGTTCTGACTTTAGTGAGAAGCGTGACTTTGTGATTTTTTCAATAGTCCCATAAGTGGTAATTGAAAGTATCTCCTCTCCAGGCTGCAGTGATGGGCTTAGGGTGGACATGCAACCCGAGCCAAACCAAATATAATTCATCCTGGGACTATTGCTGGTATTTTTAGGAAATAGCAACTCTCTTTTCTTTCTGGGGTTGCTAATCAGGCAGGATATAATCCTGAAACTTCTGGAAGCCACACTGCTTCCTCTTAAAGATAGCCTGCCTGAGGATGAGGCCAAGACAGAGAACCAACGGTTGTAGTTGGAACAAATAATGTTCCTGTAGACATTATTTGATTACCCGGATTTAAGCATGCTGGGACTTTTCAGTTAAATAAACCAGGATATTCCCCTTTGGGCCGAAGGCAACTTATAATGAGCTTCTGTCCCATAAAACCCAAAACAACCAATTTACCTTCTACAACTTCAGTAATAGAAAGTGACTAGACTCTCTTCAACCATTCCAGATAGACAGACCTCCATTCTTTACCAGGGCTCTGGATTTTGGGCTCTGATATTCAGTTCCTTCTTGTATGAGCACAATCTGGTATCTTTAACCTGTGCCCACTACTAATCCTTCATTTATTTGTTCTTTTAGCTCGTTGTTTAGTTAGGGAACAGCAAATATAAAAGTCTTGAGGTGGTTTCAATTTTGTGTGCTGAATGAACATAAGGTAAAAAGCAAAAAAACCAGTGGGTCTGGACCCTAGTGAGCTGGGGACACAGGGACATGTGATGTCAGATGGGGTGAAGACCAGGCATAGGAAAATGGGATTTTATTGTAAGAATAATGAGAAGTCATGGAAGTGTTGTCAACACACAGGAATAGTATGATTTGAGTTACAAAGTTTCTAAGATCCAAAATTCTAGCCCTTGACACACTAGAGGAAGCCAAATCTCTATGATACTGATAATGCTTTAGAAAGATGAAGTATCTGGTGTTCCCCTTAATTTTCTTCTCTTCTAGCAGAAATATCTTCAGCTTCTTCAACCATATTTCACACAGGGGTCCTAGAATCTACAACAACATTATGCCCTTCTCTGGATTCATTCTTGTTTGTCAACACACCCCTAAAATGCAATTCTCAGACTGAACACAGCAACTCCAGATATTGCCCAAGCAGTGACTAATACTATGAGATCATTATTGTCTCTATTCCATCCCTCTAGTCACATTTTAGGCTACCACATCATCCTATTAGCTCTTAAATCAATCAATACTAGTTGAAGACATTACTTTTAATTATGTCAATTTCTAACTAAAGGTTATCATGTGAGAAAATACACAGGCACTCTTCCTGAGTGGATTAAAAATTCCTGAAAGGTCTTTACATCTCAGGCAAATGCACATATAAAGATTGAACTCATTCAACTTTTATTTATGCAAAATTAGATAAGAAAAATAGGGGTGTAGTTTGAACAAATGACCAGATCGAATCTGGAAATGTCAGTCCATTAGGGGATTAGTCAGTTTGTAGGCTCCAAGGAGCCTTTAAGGAATACGAATTTAAAGTCACCTGCAACTACTTTTAGCAAAATGTTTCCCTATATACAACTTAGAAAATATTTGATATATTTTAATTTCTGACTTTAAAAAATCAGAATGAGGCAGTAGACAGCAGACATTCTTGCTGCTGTCCTGCCCATTGTGCCCTTCACAATGTATCTTCTTTTCTAGTAAACGTATCTTTGTTAAAAAAAATTAAAAATAGCCAGGCTTGGTGGTATCTTGGGAAGCTGAGGTGAATGGATTGCCTGAGCCGCGGGTTCGAGACCTGCCTGAGCAAGTTGGAGAGACCTCATCTCTACAATAAATCAAAAATTAGCTGGGTGTGGTAGCGCGCACCTGTAGTTCCAGCTACTTAAAGCTGAGGCGGAAGGATCGCCAGAGCCCAGCAGGTCGAGGCTGCGGTGGCTGGGAGCGGCAACTGCACTCCAGTCTGGGTGAGAGAGTGAGACTCCAACTCAAAAAATAAAAAATAAAATAAAATAAAAATAAAAAAATAAAAATCAGAATGAGATTTAAGTGGCATTGCAGTTATAGTTGGGCAGAAAACATGATTAGTTTAAGCAGTTAAAATTTTATTTGGAAAGTAACCAAATTGTACCTTAGTATTTGTTTTCAATGATAATGATATCATCAAAACTATCTACTTTATCATTCAATGTTTATGTTCAATTGTTTCAGTAAAAAACTTGTCAATATTTTTAGAATTATCAATAAGTAAAAGTATATGCTAATTTTTTCCATGAGAAGTCTCAGTGCTCAGTCTCCCAAGATACCACAGCTCACCTAGTAGAAGGTGCCCTGATATAAAGTTTGCTCCTAGTTAGAAGCTTTTGCATAATAGCCTTGCAAACCCTACTTTCATCATGTAACATTTAACTCTACACCTGACTGATGAAAATAAAAGGTTCCTTTTGTAAAATCAACAATTAGTAGCACTGATTAAATTTTCGGAAGCTTCGCTTCAGGGAGGATTATGTTCCCTCTCCCAGCAGCTATAGTCAGGGTTACTGCTAGTCCAAATGCAAACTAGAAAAAAAAGACATCTTCTTAGCAGATACAAATCCACACTAGAGTTCCTGACTTAACAAGAGGACCATGGGCTGGACTTGACCTTTTTCACCTTTTGTCAGTTATCAATTTCTAGAATAATGCTATGTAACAAATCACTCCAAAACACAGTAGCTTAAAATAACAACAGTGTATTGTTTTCTCATGAATCTAAGCATTGGCCAACCAGTTTTGCTGATGTGGATCAGTCCTGTCTTGTCTCAGCTAGACATTCCAATCATTTGCGGTTAGCTGCATATTAGCTGGCAGCTGGCTAGTTGAGGACAATCTCAGCTGGAGCCTTTTATCTCTGCTCCATACAGTCTTTCAAGCCCCTGTAGACCAGCCCAGACTTGTTGCCATGGCAAAGACAAGAATCCAATAGAGAGAAGAGATGCTGCAAGTTCTATAGAAGCCTGTGCTTGAAAAGGGCACACCCTCACTTCTGTCACATCCTATTACCCCAAAGCAAGTGACAGAGGATTGGGCAAATAGACTCTACCTCCTGATGGGAAAAGCTCCAAAGTCACGTTGCAGAGGACATGGATGTAAAGTGGAGAACTGCAATGTACCCCTTCAACCAGGCACTTGTACAACTATATACAGTAACCCTGACTACAGTCTACAAAAGTATACTTTGTTAGATAACTGGCTAGGTAAAATAATAGCTAATACTTTATTTTCATGGTCAATTCAACACATATTTTTGGAACAATTATCATGTGCTCTAGAATTATAATTATGAGACAAAATAGAAATGAATTTTGCTTTCAGAGAGCCTATAGTCTAATGTCTTCTTGTTCCCTCATTACTATTTTGGTAGTATATAAATACGCATGGTATTTTCAATTCAAATTTCAAAAAATTGTCCATAAAATCAGTTTACTTTTTTGAAAACTATGAGCATAAAAATTACCAGAAACTTCATGACAAGAACACATTTATCAATTCAAGTTATTCAGATTTGAAATAAGTTATAACAAAATTTGAGTAAGTATTTATTTAAAACACAGTCAATTTATTTCCCAGCATTAGCAACTGTATCAAACTGAGTCCTTAATCTTTCTTAATTTGAATGCTGCTTTTAGTCTGCAGCTATTTAAAATGGTTATATCTGATCCAACTCTATTATTAAAATCAATTTTAAAACATCATAAAATTATTTGCTTCAGAATTCGAAAAATCTTTAACAAAATCATTAAATTTTAAAGTGAAGTATCTCTAGAAATCATCTAAGCCAAATTCTTGGAAAACTAAAGAAAGATATTGACTCTAACACTATCATAACTGGGGACTTTAATACCCCACTCACAACCCTAGACAGAACATCAGGACAAAAAATTAGCAAGGAGATCCAGAACCTCAAAGTGACTTTGGACCAAATGGACTTAATTGATACCTACAGAACACTCCATCCAAAGACCACAGAATACACATTCTACTCATCACCACATGGAACATATTCTAAGATCGACCACATAGTCAGCCATAAATCAAGCATAAGCAAATTTAAAAGGACCGGAATTCTACCATGCACCTTCTCAGACCACAGTGGAATAAAAATAAACATTGACACCAACAAAGTCCCCCCAAAACCCACAAAGACATGGACACTAAACAGCATGAGGCTAAACAACTCCTGGGTCAACGACAAAATCAAAACAGAGATCAAAAGAACCTGGAAACAAATGAAAATGAAGAAACATCTTACCAAAATCTCTGGGATGCCCTGAAAGCTGTAGTAAGAGGGGAATTTATATCCCTACAAACGCACATGAAGAAAATGGAAGGAACAGAAATTCACAACCTAACAAGCCACCTAAAGAAGCTGGAAAAGCAAGACCACAAAAACCCTAATTTCAGCAGAAGAATCCAGATCACCAAAATAAAAGCCCAAATCCAGGACATAGAAGACAAAAAGATAATACAAAAAATCAATGAAACAAAAAGCTGGTTCTTTGAAAGGATAAATAAGATCAATGGTCCCCTAGCTAGACTGACCAAGAAAAAATGAGAAAAAACCAAATAAGCACAATCAGAAACACAAAAGATGAAGTCACATCTGACCCTGAAGAAATACAAAAGATCATTAGAGACTACTACGTACACTTGTATGGAAACAAACTTGAAAACCTTAAGGAAAGGGAGGACTTTCTGACATCACACAACCTACCTAGGCTGGAACAAGAAGAAATTGAGACCCTAAATAGACCAATAACAATCAAGGAAATCGACTATGTAATAAGAAAACTTCCTACAAAAAAAAGCCCTGGTCCAAATGGCTTTCCAGCCGTATTTTACAAGGCATTAAGGAGGAGCTAATACCAA
>NW_007252170.1:180478-182072 GCF_000164805.1 Carlito syrichta | reverse complement strand
CGATGCCCACTCTCACCCCTCCTCTTCAACATAGTGTTGGAAGTCCTGGCTAGAGCAATCAGAGAAGAGGAGGCAATCAGAGGTATTCAAATAGGAAAAGAGGAAGTCAAGTTATCTCTCTATGCAGATGATATGATTGTGTACCCTGAAAACCCAAGAGAATCTGTCAAAAGCCTCCTTACATTGATAAAGGCCTTTGGCAGTCTCAGGATACAAAATAAATGTACAAAAGACAATCGCATTTCTCTACACCAATAATAAACAAACAGAAACCCAAATAAAAAACACAATAGCCACAAAAAAAATGAAATACCTTGACATCTTCCTAACCAGAGACGTGAAAGGCCTTTACAACGAAAATTACAAAACACTGCTCAAAGATATCAAAGATGACACGAACAAGTGGAAAAATATCCCATGCTCATGGATTGGAAGAATCAACATTGTGAAGATGTCCATCTTACCTAAGGTAATCTACAAATTCAATGCAATACCCATTAAGTTACCAACAACATTCTTCTCAGACCTCAAAAAAACAACACAGGAATTCATATGGAAACACAAACGTCCAAGAATAGCCAGAACAATCCTCAGCAAAAAAAAAAAAAACAAAGCAGGTGGTGTCACAATACCAGACTTCAAACTTTACTATAAAGCTACAATCATCAAAACAGCTTGGTAGTACAGGAACAGGCGTATAGATCAATGGAATAGAATTGAGATTCCAAAACCTCAATTTCTCAACCAACTCATCTTCGACAAAGCCCCCACCATCTACCACTGGGGAGAAGAGAACCTATTCAGTAAATTGTGCTGGGAAAACTGGCTGACCTCATGCAGAAGATTGAAACAGGACCCCTATCTATCCCTATGCACAAAGGTTAACTCCATTGGATCAGAGACCTAAATGTAAAACCTGAAACCATAAGAACCTTAGAAAAGGAAGGAAATACCCTCATGGAAATCGGAACTGGCATCCAATTCCTGAACAAAACCCGAAACCCACAGGTCCTAAGAGAGAAGATAGACAAGTGGGACTTTATTAAACTGACAAGCTTCTGCAAAGCCAAAGAAACCATCAAGAGAGCAGGGAGACAGCCTACAGACTGGGAAAAAGTATTTGCCAACTCTAGGTCTGACAAAGGCTTAACATCCTGGATCTACAAGGAACTGAAACATACTGAAAAGAAGAAAACAAACAACCCCATTATAAAATGGGCAAAAGATATGAACAGACACTTCACAAAAGAAGACATTTGCACAGCCAATAAACACATGAAGAAATGCTCAACCTCACGAATCATCAGGGAGATGCAAATCAAAACCACACTGAGATACCACCTAACTCCAGTCAGAATGGCAATTATCAACAAATCAAAAAATAACAGCTTCTGGAGAGGGTGTGGTGAAAAGGGAACACTTCTACACTGCTGGTGGGAGTGTAAACTAGTGCAACCTCTGTGGAAAGCAGTTTGGCGATTCCTAAAAGCTCTAAAAATCAACCTTCCATATGACCCCGCAATCCCCCTACTGGGAATATACCCTGAAGAACTCAAATCACTCTATAAAAAAGATACCTGCAGAATTATGTTTA
>NW_007252170.1:114347-180135 GCF_000164805.1 Carlito syrichta | reverse complement strand
CGGGGATGGGATTAACAGTAGCAAATATCTGTCTGGTGATGGGAAAACACCTCTTATCAACAGGGTGCCTGAATGAAACGTAATTGTACACCTAATCATTAACTGTACCCCACAAAACCATAATAAAAAAATATTGATTATTTAAAAAAAAAGGCAAAAAAACTTAAACAAGGAAACACAACTTGCAAATATCAAAACTAGGACACAAATCTGCCTGTTTCCTCCAAAGTGCTCTTAATCATAAAATTAAATGAAATTAAACTAAGTCCCTGTGCGTGCAATAGTTTATCCAATGTGGTTTTGAAGTATGTTGTGTTCTTTTCAGATTGTCCTTTAAACTCTTCAACACAAGGACTTCTGCCTTCATTTGTTTGACCATCAGCATGTGTTGACTACTCAATGTGTATTGTCATTCACATCTTCCCTCCAGACAGATGTTGCATTAGCAGTCCTTAAGAGACTTGATCCTAGATAGAATAAAGAATAAAAGTTTCTAATATTTTATTTAAATTTTAAGCTAATATGATGATCAGAGTCATGTTTCATATGGGGCAACAAGCAATTGAACCATATTGTTTTTGGTGATGCAAAAGTGCCAAGTGATATCTCTTTCACAATGGATGCAAAGGAAAAAGAAAAGCTGGATAAAGTATGGGGAAAATGAGCTACAACATTTGACATAATTAAATGAGAGTTAGGTTGGTTTTAGCATAGAATAATAAAAAAACAAACCAGAATGACTAGATTGGGGAAAACTATTATATTTCAATTTATATAAACTCTAAATGAAAGAGAAATACTAAGAAAAGTGACGTTTTAATGCTAAAATTAGTGAGTGAAAATGTATTTATAATTTTGTTTGATTCTATTCTCTTAAACTTGCCTAGTCTTGTCACAATCTGAAATATCAGCCCCAAAGCTAAGCCACTATGTATTCTCTTTGGAGAAAGACAGCACATACAAAAATAAATAAATAGAATCGCCAATGTTTTGCAAAGTTGAATGCTTCAGGTTTGAGCAAGTTTCCCTTTATAACACGACCAGCCACTAGATGGCAAAATATGACACAAAATGGAGGATGAAGATGGAGTTAAAAGTCTGTCTTGAAGTTGAAGCAGAGGAAGTTTGAGTTAGTGAAAACCCATCATTGTACAATATGAATAAAGAGATGTAGTATAGTCATTCTTAAGCTAGGTATGTTACTTCTAAAAGAGATTATTGATTCACTCAAAGTCATGTCTAGGAGTCCTCAGTTGTCTTGTAAGTTGTTGGACCCAAGCCCCACTTCCTGTTACCTAGATCTTCCTGTCTCTGCCAGTCTTCATCCCAGAAAGCCAAGCCCACTGCTTAACACTATTTCTCAGTGACAACCACCAGCTTGCTTGGGTCTCATTTATTATTACCTCCTGTCACCTTCTTCATCATTATTCTTCACCTTCTTTCAGTATCCTTTAAAACTTCATCCTAGCCGGGCTCGGTGGCTCAGCCTGTAATCCCGCACCTCTGGGAGGCTGAGGTGAGTGGATTGCCTGAGCCCGCGGGTTCGAGACCCACCTGGGCAGTGAGACCTCATCTCTACAATAAATCAAAAAATCAGCCGGGCGTGGTAGCGCATGCCTGTAATTCCGGCTACTCGGAAGGCTGAGGCCGAAGGTCTCGCTTGGAGCCCAGCAGGCGAGGCTGCAGTGACCGGGAGCGGCCACTGCACTCCAGTCTGGGCAACAGAGTGAGACTCCAACTCAAAAAACAAACAAACAAAAAAAAAAACTTCATCCTTGGGTAAGCATCGATGCATATTTTCTTAGACTGAGATCTGCTGTGGTCACTATTTTGTACAAAGTAACTTTCCAGCCTAATAAGCTCATTTCTCAGTAGTGCACCTAATAGGATGTTGTATTTCCAGGTGCCAGCCTGAGCCTAAATGAGTCCCAAGATATGAGAAGCATGTTTAGAAAATAGATGCGAGGGTTAATTTTCGTGTCAACTTGACTGGGTAAAGAGATATCCAGAGAGTTGGTAAACATCATTTCTGAGTGTGTCTGTGAGGGCATTTCCATAACAGATTGACATTTGAATCGGTAAACGGAGTAAATAAAAATTTACTTTGATCAGTGTGGGTAAGCACACCATCCAATCTGTTGAGGGTCCTTAGAGAACAAAAAGGCAGAGGAAAGGCAGATTTGCTCTTTCTCTTCTTGACCTGGGGCATTAATCTTCTTCTGACTTTGTATATCAGAACTCCTTGGGTCTTAAGACTCCAGGATATTATGCTAGTGGTCCCCTGGTTCTCAGGTTTTCAACTTTGGACTGAAACCATGGGATCCTTTGATTCTCAAGCCTCCTGGTTTTTCAGTTTACACACAGCATTTGATGGAACTCCTTGGCCTTCACAATCATGTGAGCCAATTTTCATAATGTCTCCTCTTACAATCTGTATATATCCTATTGGTTTATTTCTCTGGATTAATATAACCTGAATAATACAGCTGACTACACTATACATTATAGAAAGCCTGATGGAGAAGCAAGAGATAAGAGTTAAAACTCAGACTAGTTAAGCAGCTTATTCAAAGTTTCTCATCAATAATTCTAAAAATAGAACCAGATATTCCTGACACCTGACTTGGCAGTCCACTTAGTCAATAGTATCTTTCTTTGATCATTAAATGAAAGAACAGAATAGCAATTTGGGGGGAAATCCTGCCAAGAGGACTTAATAATCTTTCCCAAGTACTATCAGTGAAACCAGGAACAGAAAAAAAGTTTTATGCTAGTCTCCTCGCTGTTCTGGAACTGATAATTTCTACAACACTCTACACTCTGAAACTGAATCATGTTACTGTAATCTCTTGTTAGAGATTAGCAAAATGAAGGTTAGACTGAGCTTTCCTAAAGTAAGTGGGCTTTGTGAGAGACTTCCGGTACAGTGTGGACCATATGTCATTTTATATGCAGATATCTTATAAAATGTTGAACTAGCCAAGCAACATTCTTCATGAAACCTTCCCTAACCAAATGTACTTAATTTAAACCAACCTCATTTCCTTTGTGCCTGGAACTTAATAGGTGATCAATATTTATCAAAGGAAGGAAAGAAGGAGGAATAAGAGAAAGGAGGAGGGAGATGAGAGAGGAAGCCTCTATTAAGAAGATATTAACAAATGCTTGTAAAATCACCAAGAAGCATATTTATTTTTCCAGTTAACAAGAAATGTTAACTTTCTTCTCAGAATAATCTGTTTTAGTCTTGGTTATTATAAAAAATATTCCCTAACATCCCTTCTCTAGACTAAACAATTCCAGCTCCTAAAGCATTCCTGTAGAACTGTCACAATTTTTTTTTTTTGGTTCTTATCATATCTAAATTGATTTTTTAAGTCAAAATTATTTGCTATTATGTTCCATTTTTCATTATTATTTTCAATGTTATCTTTTATTGGGAAGAGATTTATACAGTTGAAAGATAAACCAAATACATCTTTAAAAATTTTAAAAGATGAAGCACATTTTAAAGTTCATGGAAAAGATGTATATCTAAGGCTAGTATATCTAAACAACTACTTTTTTACATAAAAGTCAAATTTATCAGGGATGTGCTTTTTTAAAAAACAAATTAATTAGCACATACACACACATTTCTTATGGTATGACAAAAAAGTCAGACATATAACTTATTTAAATTTCCTACAACTATCATATTTAATAAAATAAACTTAAAATATTTTACCCTGAATTCACAAAATATACCAAAATCTATTATAATGTATAAAATCTCAGAAGAAAACCTGCTGGCAAATATTGTTTGGAACAGACAAGTCAAAAGTTTCCAGGTTAAGCACTTTCCTATTTCTAAATCAAAATGTTGTGTATGAAAGACCTTCATCAGAATCACTTGCAGAAAGGTACTTCAACAGTACTTCTCAAAAGTGCTGACGCCTGGTCTCCCTTCACTCCAGCCCTACAGAATTAGAATCTCAGAAGGTGAAATCCAGAAAATTGGCTTACTCCCTAGATAATTCATATGAATATTTCAGTGTCAAGGGTGCAGTCTTTTTTTCCCCCAGTAAGTACAATTTTCCCCCCAAGATAGTTTCTAAACAGTGATGGTAAAAATGTGAAAAGCACCCTTCCCATTCAAAACTCAAATGCCCTAGATGATTTTGACAACTTAATTATTGTGGAGAGAGAATTTTATTGTGTTGTTAGGAATTCGTAAGGCACTTTAATCTTCCAGAGACTAACTTTATTTTTGGACATTTATGTAAAATAATGTCTTAGTCTATTTTGTGCTGCTGTAACAGAATGCCTAAAACTGGGTAATTTATAATGAGTAGAATTTACTGGCTCAGAGCTCTGGATACTGGGAAGCTCAATATCAAGGTGCTGGCATCTGTCAAGGGTCTTTTTGCCATGCCTTTGCATGGCAGAAGGCCAGAGGAAGAAAGAGAGGAAAAGAGAGGGAGAGGGAGAGAGAGGGAAGGAGAGGAAGGAAGAATAAGAGAGAATCAAACTCACCCTTTTATAATGACACTAGTGCTACCCATGAGGGTGGAGCCCTCATGATCCAGTCACTTCTTAAAGATCCCATTCCTGTTAATACTGTCACAATGGCAATTTAATTTTAATATGAGTTTTGGAGGAGACAGACTTGAAATGTATAGCAGACTAATTCTACAATCTCTTTTATATAATTTACTTACTTGGCCAAGTGCCAAATTTGCACTTCGCATTGCAATAACTTTGATTTGTTCGTTGTAGTAAGCTCTGTTGCAAGACATTGTCTTTTGAGTAAGGTAATGAGAATATTTATCTTCATTTGGCTACCAAGTCAACTGCCAGATAGTTAAGAAGAAGGGCAAATAATGCTTAACTATAATTGCTAAGTCAGTGGTCTGAGACTAATAAATGAATCCCAAGAAGTGGGACTATCTATGATCCTTGTGTCCTTATTCTTCCGGTCCCCACCACTTATGTTTATTTGCTTTAAAGGTGACCTTCTGCAATTATGTGATAGCTTACAATTCACATGATTGCAATCAGGATAATTTAGAATGTTATCCATGTTTATGCTAGAATCTATCAATAAAGGTATTCTCTAAAGTAGATTTGCTTTAGCACTTTTTCTTGGTTTCTCCATATTTTAATGTATTTCTCTCATAAAATGAATATATTTTGAAAGCTCTATGGCTGAGATTTACTAGCTGTTCTATGATATTTTTCCTTGATTTTGCTGACTTTTATATATCATAGAAGGTTATTGATATTTGGTTTTCATATAAGTATATGCTTTGTCAAGAATTCTCAGATACATTTGATTCTTATAACTACTCAACATATAGAAAATAATTTTCCATATTTTAATTTAAAGAATGTAATAAGTGTTATAATCATTTATCAACTTTGCCATCAGTAAAACAGTAACAAGGATGTTTTGGAAATTAACTTTGGTGTAAGGCTAAATTAGCATGGCAAATATACTTTATCTTGTGTTAATGCAGGATAACAGAGAAACTTGTTGATGAAAAGTCACTTTAAGTTGCATAGACCATGATTTTTTTTTGGTGTGATATAAGGACATAAATGTCAATATTCTCAGGTTTATGACATTGTCTCTTTGTTAACTCACCACACTGGGAAAATTTTATCATGAGTAGGCTACATGTCTCAGTGCACCCGACATTGTTCCATTTTACTCCTGTAGCTCCAACACTTCAAAAGTATTCACATTGGACAATAAATTATGTGGTCACTCCAATTATGAGTTCTTGGGCCACAAATATAACAAATATAACCAAATATAACATGAGCGAATTTGACTACATGACTTTATGACAACTGTCAGCCCTGTAGGTTAACATATGTCATCTTGTTTAATATTCACACTACTCTTATAGGAATACTATACTATCGATGAAGAAGATACAGGAAGTTAGGCTAAGTGGCTAATTCACACAAAGGTGGGCTGATCCACACATTGGTTGGTTAGTAGAAATGTCATTTCAAGTTGATGGCTTGGAAACTGGAACATCTATTGCCCTATGAAAAATGTTGTAAATTGTTATTAAAATACAAATGTATGTAGGGGGCCTACTCCCCCCAAAGTGAAAAGTGAATATAGTAAACCAGACTCCAGTGAAGGGCTATGTAGCAATAGCTGTACATTCAGGCAACTGCAAGTCAATCACAGGTGAGGGTCACAAAAAAATGGACAAACAAAGGCAAACCACAGCAGCCTCTGGTGCAAGAAGAAGGCCTTTGATTTCTTGACAGGATAATGACACAGCATGGGCTAATTTCCCTTGGGAATGATAACCAGATGCGTTTCAGCGTGTTGGACCTAAACCCCTTCTGAGATATGATTGATATGTTTACTCCAAATGTCAAAGAAGGTAATGAGGTGAGGTAACTTCCAGCCCTCCTCCTGCCGGTTTGTCCAATCACAGATCTCCTCATTTGGGGTCATCTATAATTCTCCACCAGATCTCAAGAAACCGATGATGAAATGCTTTCAAAAGTAGCCCCTTCTCTCCAAGTTCTATAATGGGAAAGAAACTTTTTTTTTTAATCTGAATTTTTATCTGACTCTCTTCACTTGGCCAAAAGCACCTGGAAGGTTTGTTAACATGTGGCCTCTGTTACTTCTTCTGCTAAATGGAGCCACTCCTCTTCCCTCCCCTCATTTGTTTCCTCCAATCAGAATAAAGCATAAGGATTCAGCGAAGTTTTACCCTCTCTAAAACACCACTCCCCCTTATTTGTATATGAGGAATAGTTTACCTGATGTTCATAATAAAGGAGTACTTGAATTATGCTAGCTTTAAAGCATATCAAGAAAATTGTTGTCATGATGGTGTTGGTGGTATTGGTTCATGTGTGTGTTTACTTGATAAATCTCTGCTATGAATTTATTTTCTTGAGATTTGGAAAGAAACTCACTTTTAGGAAAACTAAAATTCAAAAGCAGATATGCTGGTTGTATGTTTCAGATTCCTAGACTGTTTTATTTAGTCAAACTCATACCAAGCCAATTAGTCGGAGTTGTAAACTAGAGATGAATGTCCTGGCATATGATTTATCTTCTATGTTGTGGATTGGTATCACTATTTTTTCTAGCCTGTCACCAACAGTGTTCTTGTTCATGAGCTGGACTGTGAGGAGCATTGAGCAGACTCAAAGTTTGTCTTTTTGAGCAATTTCAGTACCTAACAATCCTGGAAGAAGAAATAATTAAGGATTTTTTTTCCTGAATAAATTCTGCTATGCAAGTTTTTCACTCCATAGACGATTGAAAAAACACAGAATTCCTGCTGCTCAGACTTATAAAATTAATTGAACTAAAACAAGCAAACAGGCAAAAAATAAAATTCTCTTTAAGCTCCCGAGAGAGAACATGACGTCTGTTTCATTTTGGAGTAGTTAGCGCATATGAAAATATAAACGTATATTTCTATTATGATGCCCCTAGTTAAAATAACTATTTTATCTGGAAGAAAATTGTCTCTAACTCTAATTTGTAACAGAAATTAAAGTGAGATGATGTCACTAAACTGGTTTTACTAGATGAGTATCAGACTTTTATTTTAATGATTGTTCTTGCTAATATTCCCACTTGAACATGTCACAGGCACCTCTAAATTGAATCCTTTCCCTTCTGCCTATGCACTCCCTGAAACCTACTTCTCCCATAGTATTCCTCATTTGCATCAATGACATTTTCATCTACCCAGAACTCGATCAAGAAGCTTTGTAGTGACCGTCAACCCTCTCTACCTTAATTAGGAAAGCTTGATTAGTAGAAGAACCAGGGACACAAGTCATTAGTGACTAAACATTTCTTATTTACTACCAGGGACACAAGTCATTAATGACTAACATTCGATTATGATTCTCCATCTGTATATTCTTGAGCAAGACACTTAAACTTTCAAGACTCCAGTTTCTCTATCAACATCTTCTGAGCTATGGACTATAGAAATAACTCTGAAGTTCTCTAATACTGTGTCACAACTGTAATCACACAATGCTTTCTCAGCAAGTAGTTGATAATTATCAACACTTTTCACATGTGGTTTTCCTTCAGGTGGGTTCCCTATTATCTATGCTTTCCAATGTGTTTGGTTTTATGATACTATTTATCATTCTCAACTGCATCTTTCTGTTTATTATCAGTCCTTCCAGAAAACACTGAGATTCCTGAAAATTAAGATTCACACATACAAGGGAGAACACAAGAAACCTGGAATTTATTTATAAAAAATTGTGTATTTATTCTTACATGTTTAAACTTCAGCCAAAGTACTCTCCCATTTGATGCAGTGTACCTACTGAGATGCTTTTTCCACTGCTCAAAACAGTTTTGAACTTGTCAATTTCAATGCCTTTTAGTGCTTCTGCCATTTTTTTGGTTTCACCTCTTCCACATCGGCAAAACATTTTTCTTTGAGAACTTTTTTGTATCTGGGGAAACAAAGCTGTGTCACTCAGGGTGAGATCAGGTGAATAGGGAGGGTGGGGCATGGGGGTCAAGCCATTTTGGTCAAAAACTGCTGAACATTCAGCAAGGTGTGAGCAGGTGCTTTGTCATAGTGAACCAGTTACCTCTGCGCCACAACTGGGCTATTTCTTCTACAAATCGTGATGCCATCTTCCCAAAACTTCCAGATAAAAACATTGGTTGACCATTTGATCTGAAGGAACAAATTCTGAATGTATTATGAGGGACCTGCCATGTAAAAGATAATTCCAATTTTTTTTTTAAATTTCCCCCTCGCACAGACTATGGCCTTTATTGCTTTATCTTTTCCTTCTAGTGTTCTTCCTATCATATAGAATGTTAAAAATAGAATTCCTTTTAATCTCTCCATTCACAGTAACCACTCTAGTCTAAGCCACTCTCATTCCTCCCCCGATGACTAAAAAAGCCCCTTTATCTGTATTTCCTTAGCCCCCTGCTTCCTCCTATTTCATGGAGTGGTCAGTGGTCTGCTAAAAATCCTTCTCATTGCACTTAAAATAAACCCCAAAGTCCTTCTGTGACTTTACCTCTGACCACTGCCTGCCGTTATGATCTCAACTTGTGCACTTTCACCCACACTCATCTATTCCAGACATACCAACCTCTTTTCTGTTTCTCCTCCTTGTCTTAGGACCTTTTTCTATGCTCTCCAATCTGCCTAAAATTTATGGGAATTAACACCCAGAAAAAGATATGGACATACCTCACCTTACTGCACTTTGCTTTATTGCAGTGATCTGGAACTGGACCCACAATTTCCTGAGCCATTTAAGACCATTGCAATAGGCAACCCCTTCAGGTCCCCTTCCACTCTGGGAGCTTTTTTGTCCTCTCAATAAATCCTGCTTTAAAAAAAAAAAGAAAGACCATTGTAATAAAGTGAGTCACATGAATATTTTGGTTTTCCAGTGCATATAAAAGTTATGTTTAGAATATATTGCTTTCTATTAAGTGTACAATAGCATTATGTCTAAAAAAAGTACATATCTTAATTTAAAAATATACTATTGATAAAAAATGCTAACAATCACCTGAACCTTCAACAAGTGGTAATCTTTGCTTGTGGAAGATCTTGCTTTGAAACTGATGACTGCTAATTGATCAGGGTGGTGGTTGCTGAAGTTTGAGTGGCTATGGTAATATCTTAAACTAAAACAACAATGAAGTTTGTCACAACAATTGACTCATAAAAGAGTTCTCCATAGCATGTGGTGCTGTTTGATAACATTTTATCCACAATAGCATTTCTTTCCAAATTGGAGTTAATCCTCTCAAACCCTCCTGCTGTTTTATCAATTAAGTTTATGAGTTAAGTCCCTGGTTGTCATTTCAACAATGTTCAAAAAATCTTTACCAGGGGAAGATTTAATTTCAAGAAGGCATTTTTGTTCTGTTTTTTTTTTTTCTCATATGTAAGAAGCAACTCCACATCCACTCAAGTTTGATCATGAGATTTCAGCAATTCAGTCACATCTTCAGGTTTCATTTCTAACTCTAGTTTTCTTACTATTTCTACCACATCTGCAGTTACTTCCTCCACTGAAGTCTCAAACACCTCAAAGTTCTATGGCAGTTCTATGAAAGTTCTAGCCATTCTATCTATGGCAGTTATAGCCTTATAAACTGTATTTCTTAAATAATAATTGAAATTAAAAATTATGTGTTCAAAGGCCTAACATCTAGGATCTACAAGGAACTCAAATGTGAAGAAAGGATAAAAACAAACAGCCCCATTAAAAAGTGGTCAAAAGACATGAGCAGACACTTCTCAAAAGAAAATATACAGGCAGCCAACAGACACATGAAAAAGTGTTCAGCCTCACTCACCATCAGAGAAACGCAAATCAAAACCACATTGAGATATCACCTAACCCCAGTAAGAATGGCCATCATTAATAAAATAAACAACAACAGGTGCTGGCAAAGATGCGGAGAAAAAGGAACAATTCTACACTGCTGGTGGAAATGCAAACCAGTGCAGCCTCTTTGAAAGACAGTGTGGCAATTTCTGAAAGAACTAGAAATTGACCTTCCATATGACTCAGCAATCTCCCTATTGGGAATATACCTGGAGGAACTCAAGTCATTCTAATTGCATATGCATGTTTGTTGCAGCTCTTCTCGCAATAACAAAAATATGGAACCAACCATGCTGCCCATCAAAGCTGGACTGGATTAAAAAAAAAAAGTGGTACATATACACGATGGAATATTATGCAACCATAAAGAAGGACAAACTTATGGACTTTGCAGCAACTTGGATGGATTTATAGTCCATCATACTCAGTGATCTATCACAGAAACAAAGAACAGAGTACCACATGTTCTCACTCATTAGCAGACCTTGAACAATTATCATAATACTGTAAGAAAGGGATTGGCAGTAGTGGGAAACTGCCAGGGGAGGGGGTGGGATTGGCAGTTGAGGGAAACTGCCGGGGGAGGGAGGGGCACACCTCATCAACAAGAGTACCTGCATAATGAACATGTGTATACCTAACCTTGAATTGTGCCCCACATCTTTAAAATCAATCAATCAATCAATAAAAGCAAAACTAAACAAAAAAATTACGTCTTGATCCATAGGCTGCAGAATGGATGTTGTGTTAGAAGGAATGAAAACAACATTCATTTCCTTGTACATCCCCATCAGAGCTCGTGGGTGACCAGGTGCTTTGTCAATGCACAGTAATGTTTTGAAAATAATATTTCTTTCTGAGCAGTAGGTCTCAATAATGGGTTTTAAATATTTAGTAAACCTTGTTATCTTTAGATGTGCTGTCATCCAATATTTTTTGTTCCATTTCTAGAGCATAATCAGAGTAGATTTAGCATTATTCTTAAGACCTCTAGGATTTTCAGAGTGGTAAATGAGTTTTGGCTTCAACTTAAAGTCACCAGTTGCATTAGTCCCTAACAAGAGAGTCAGCCTGTCCTTTGATGTTTAAAGCCAGGTATTGACTTCTTATATCTCATGGTTAAAGTCCTAGAAGGCATCTTTTTCCAATAGAAGGCTTTCATCTACATTGAAAATCTCTTTTTTATGTAGTTATCTTTACCAATTATCTTAGCTAGATCTTCTAAATAGCTTGCTGCAGCTACATCAGCACCTGCTGTTTTTCATTGTATTTTTATGTTATGCAAGTGACTTAGTTCCTTAAACCACATGAAGCAACCTCTACTAGCCTCAAACTTTTGTTCTGTCGCTTCCTTACTTCTCTCAGCCTTCATAGAATTGAAGAGAGTTAGGCCCCTGTTCTGGATTTGGCTTCGGCTTAAGGGAATGTTCTGGCCAGTTTATTCTGCCATTTAGATTATTATAACTTTCTCGTCATCAGCTGTTTCACCTTCTTATCATTTATCTGTCCACTGGAGTAGCATTTTAATTTCCTTCAAGAATATTTCCATTGCACTAACAACTTGGCTAGCTGTTTGGCACAAGAGGCCTGGCTTTCATCCTATCTCTGCTTTCAACATACCTTTCTCACTAATGTTAGTCACTTCTAGCTTTTGATTTAAAGTTAGAAACATGTGACCCTTTTACTTGAACACGTGGAGGCCACTGTAGAGTTATCAATTGGCCTAATATTAATATTGTTGTGTCTCAAGGGATAAGGAGTCCCAAAGAGAGGGAGGGAGATGGGGGAATAGTTGTTTGGTGAAGCAGTCACAACACATACAAAATTTATCGATTAAGTAACTTGTCTTATATGGGCACAGTTCATGGGGCCCTAAAACAATTACAATAGTAATCGTGAAGATCACTGACCACATATCACCATAACAGATGTAACAATAATTTAAAAGTTTATAATATTATTAGAATTACCAAAATGTGGCACAAAAATTCAAGTTAGCACCTACTGTTAGAAAAATAAGGCAAATAGACTTGCTCAACACAAGGCTGTCACAAACCTTCGATTTGTAAAAAATACAGTATCTGCAAAGCACAATAAAGTGAAGTACGACAGAATGAGAAAAGTCTGTATTTTCCAGAAGATAATATCTCAAAGAGAAGAAATAGTCACTATGACCTGGTACCTCCTAGAGCTAAAGATTTCAAGAAATCACACAGCTTTAATAAGGGCCTTCCACTGCCAGTAATACTTTTGGTTTTGTTCATTTGCTTAGAAAACCTAGAAATAGCATATGCAATACCATCAGTTTATTTATATGTAAAATCAAATCTTCTTTCATGAGATTTAATCCTATCTTTTACCAAAGCATTCTTGAATTTGAGGGAAGTTATATGAGTTAAAAGTTGTTGAAGGCTGCTTTTCAAGTATTTATCCCCCATGTTTTGCAAGTACTGACACCAGGGGATGCTCTTGCAATCAGTAAATAATAGGGACTCTTGTTTGTGCACAAATATACTGTCCAAACACCAGCCATCTGAAGCTTTTGAATCTGAGGTGAATTGTTCTAAACTCATTACTTAGAAATTGAAATGCCAAAAAACATTGACCCATGAAGTAAGTATCTGGGAAGGTTACCTACTTCCTCCTGGTCTTTCATTGCCTCTCTATTCTCTACCCTACAAATGCAATAGCTTTTACATAAAGATTAGTTCCCCTGACAAGTATCTAGGTTTTCATTTAGGACAACTATCTCGGTTTTTAGTAGAATTCCACCACAAAGAGTCACTGAATCACAGACAGACAGTATGTTCTTTTAATTTACTTCCATAAACAGGCAAAAATTGAAGTCAGCTGTCACCAGAGGACAAATTAAAGAGCTGAGTGTCAGAGCTACGATTGAATCAAGATCAGTTTTTGAGGTGAGGGGGGAATGGGAGGTTGGATTTTTAAGTTTCCAAAGAAGATATGTCTTTAGATACAAAGCAAAGACTTTCACTTTAGCTGTGGTTTAGAAGTACTACACATTCTTTACTTAAAAAAAAAAATTAAATTTAGACTGAAACTAATCATTCCTAAAAACTTTTCTTACTTAAGTGATGTACATAATTTCAAAGTATAATATAATAAATGTGCAAACCATAATCTTTCCTAATATGATTATAGCAAGTATAGCTCAGTCTGCTGAGTTGAGGGCTGTGAACTGTCTTGTTATGGTTCATAATAAACTCCTAATGCTTCTTTTAAATGATTTTAATAATTACTTTAATTCTGTCCTGGTATTTTTTCTTCTCTTGTGATTTCACATTGACCTTGCTTCTGTGTAAGTCTGCTATGACATAAAATCGCAGTTGTGATTGAGGGAGAAAAGTAAACAAAACCTCAAGCCTGGGATTTCTGATAATTCAGTAAATAGTATACACATTGATCATGTTTATTATAGTAAGTGAGGACACTGTGGCTATGCAAAAACTTGGTTAACAAAGGTATAAGTGTAATTAGAGGGCAATATGGTACAGCAGTTAAGTAAGCTATCTATAGAACTAAATCTTGGTCTGAATTGCAACTTGGCCATTTAATAGCAAATGTCTTTAAATTTTAATTGTCCCATTTGTAAAATAAGGATTATTACATTTCATGAGGTTGTCTTGAAAATAAAATATGATGATGTATACTATGTGCCTAAGCACAAAAAGCCAAGCACATTTGAAGTGTCCAATAAAATAGTTATTCTCACCTTCTTATTACCAGTTCAATCCAGTAAATAGGTTGTTAGGGCATGCTACCTGTCTGCTCTGTGGGATATGCAAAAGAAGTATAAAATAGTGTTCCTGTCCTGAAAGACATTATGATATAGTTGTTAACTTGAATTATGGAAAGAAGCAATACTGCATAAAAAGAACTATGTGACTCTTACTTAAATGATGGAACATGTCAAAATAAGGGGTGAGGAAGCTCAAGAGGCCAGCATGGGTCAAGGCAGTGGAGAAACACTGCATGGAAGATGTGGGAATTTTGTTGGATCTGAAAGAGTGAAATTTCCACATATGGAGTGATTGAAAGATGATAAAAATGAATGTGGTCTATTTGAGAAATAAGCAGTTTCACCAGGGCTACACTTGTGCTGGTGAGGAAAGAAGGATAACGCCATGCTGGAAGGGCCAGCATTTCCCAAAGTGCATTCTGAGAAAGGGTAGTTTAGCAGAGTAATAAACAGTGTTTCACACTCACACAAGGGAGTAGGGGAGGGGGGATGGGTTTATTTATTTCTGGGTTAAACTATTTTGAGATGTTGGCGCAATCAAAGGGAAACATGTTTTTATTGCAAGACTTTTTAAATGCTAATGTGTTTAATAGAAATGTAACTAACTGTGATGTCTAATTATAAATCATCTAACTGTGCCCCAAGTGTCATAATTCTCATCAGTGATGAAATATACGCATGGTTACATGTCTTCCTTTTCCTGAGAGAAGCTTATAGTGAGAAAGGAAGGGTGAGACTTAGAATAGAAGAACAAAAGTTAATGGAGTATAGAAGTGGCTCTTTGGATATGCAGAGTGAAGTCCTGATTTGAATTTGGTGGCAGGGTTTGAAGAGGACTAAATTATACTGCATTCAAAGACGCAAAGATTTTTGGTGGATAGGAGGTTGGAGGATTGCCTCCTGAGAAGAGGAGATAGTGGAGGGAGTGAGAGTGATGAACAAGCAGTACAGCTACATTTTAGGAACACAGATGTGAAATTCTTGCTCTTAAGTAGTTTGAGTTAAGGTGAGGCATAAAATTAATCTCTCCCCCCAAAAAACTGGAGTAAAATCTGTGATAACCAGAGGCCTATATATTAGCTTTACCAGTTAGCTCATGTGTCCGTTCAGCTGTGGACTGACTGGTCTAGGTTACAACTGGAATGACTCATCTCTGCTCCATTTAGTCTTTCATTACCCAGCTGGCTAGACCAGTCTTGTTCATTCACAAGGTATTGGCAAGGATCCAAAAGAGAGAGCAGAAGCACTCGGGGTCTTTTAAACCCTAAGCTTGAACTGTCACATTATCACTTCTCTCCTTTCTATTGTCCAAAGCAAGTCACAAGTGTAGACCAGATTCCAAGGGTGAGAAAATCACCTCCACTATTGATGGGAGTAGGTGTACCATCACATTGCAAAGTGTAGAGTTGTGGCCATCTGTACAATTTACCATCTTTTTGCATGAGTAATTTTCTCATGAAAACCTAGTAAAAAGTCTTGTTCAATGGTGAGTAAGGTAAGAAAAACATACTCAACAAGCTGAACCAGCTCAGAAGAATGAGCATCTCTGAACCAAGAGTGACCATAAGAATATAAATCACTTGTGAGGTGACCAAAGACTTGGAGCGGGTGTTGAACTTCCCCCAAGTCATGGAATGAGGTGTTAAGCCAATCTTATCTAGCTCTTAAAGGACACTCTAACATCAACTGAGAGGAGGCTATTATGAATCGCCAAAAAGTTACTACAAAATATGGTGTGCCCCTAGTTTATTCAATCATGAAAAAATTCTGTTTTCCCATCCTTTCCTTACCTTAACTTTCCCCCTTCCTTCCCTTTTCTTCTATCCTCTTCTCTCCTCTCCTCTCCTCTTTTTACTCTTGCCACCTTCTCCTTTCCTTTTTTCTTCTCACAGGACTAAGAAGTGAAAATAGGATGGAAAAGGACTTGGAATGTAAGAATAAAGTATTTCATGCAAGCTTGTCAGCAGTGGCCTCTTTGAAAAATTTAGCACATAAAAAATTTGATTGAATTGGAAAAATGCATCATCTGTCAGCATTGTGTTCAGTGGATCAGAAAGAGGGTCCATTTTTTAGAATGAGAAGAAAGTTACAGCAGCTTCTAAAGGAATTTAGAGATACAAAACAAGATACACCTGCTTTCTGGTTCCAAAGCACCCAAGGTGTTCAACAAATGTTTGTTGCAAACATTCAGTATCCTCTTGTCTAGCCATTTGAAAGTGTATCATACATTTTTGTTAACTATAGTCATCCTACAGTACTGTAGAACACTGGAACCTATTTCTCCTATTCAGTTGTAATTTTGTATCCTTTAACAAATCTTTCCCTATTCCTCTTGCCCCAATCCTTTCCAGCCAACAGTAACCTCTGTTATACTGTTTATTTCTATGAGATAAACTTTTTTAGCTTCTGCATGTGAGTGAGAACATATGGTGTTTAACTTTCTGTTCCTGGATTATTTCACTTAACGTAATATCCTCCAGGCACATCCATGTTGCTGCAAAAGATAGAATTTTATTCTTATTTATGGCTGAATAGGATTATATTGTGTATGAATACCAAATTTCCTTTATTCATTCATCTGGTATTAGTCACCTAGGTTGATTCCATATCTTGGCTATTGTGAATAGTGCTGCAATAAACATAGGGGTACATATATCTCTTCAATATATTGATTTTCTATCTTTTGGATAAACACTCTGTGATGGAATTGCTGGATCATCTGGCAGTTCTAGTTGTAGTTTTTTAAAGAACTGGCATATTGTTTTCCATAAGGACTGTGCTAATTTACACTCTTACCAGCAGTGTATTGGAGTTCCCTTTCTCCACCTCTTCACCAGCATTTTCGGTTTGTCTTTTTAATAATAGCCCTACTACTGGGGGTAACATGAGACCTCGTTGTGGTTTTGATTACACTTTTTAATGATTACTGATGTTGAAATTTTTTTCATGTATTTGTTGGTCACATCTTTGTCTTCTTTTGAAAAAAAAAATCTCTTCAGATCATTTGCCCACTTTTTAATTAGATTTTTGAGAGTTTTTTTTTTTTTTTTTTTGCAGTTGAGTTGTTCAGATTCCTTGTATAGTTTGGATGTAAATCTGCAGTTGGATGAATAGTTTGTAAGTACTTTCTCCCATTCTACAGGTTGTCTCTTCACTCTGTTAATCAAAGTGCAGCTTTTCAGTTTATATGGTCCCATTTGTCTATTTTCACTTTTGTAAGAGGCCTTTATTAGGTTTCATTTTGTGAGAGATGTTGCCCATATGTTATATTTATGCATCAGAACCATGAATAAAAATGTCAGTTGGATCCAGTTGATTCAAGTATATTTTCTTAATAATAGATTAGAGGCTCTTTTAACTCCAGGCTGCGTAATGGCAACAAAAGAAGTAGATAAAAATGATCAAATCTCCTCTATGGAAGGAACTATATACAGTTAAGTAAACAGTTAATATAAGCATACATACAATCACTCACACACACATACATATAATAAACAGCTGTGAGTGCCATATAATTCTATTACAAATTTCAGTCAGCCTTTACTAGGCACTCTGGCTTTGAAAACCAGCATTGATCCTCTCTCAATACCTTTGTGTTCTTTCTGTACTTTTCATTTGTCCTGGTTGGCATCCATCATTGATAATTCTGTCTTTTGTGATTACCCATACTGATCCCCAGGAAATCTTTCACTTTCTTTTGTGAAGGTTGTATATAAGCTAGAATACGTAAAGGAAATCTTACCCACTTTGGCCATAACTCTTCAAACAAAGAAAATATACATCAATTATTTTTTGCAGGAACTCACTATTTTTGTTCCTATATTGCTATTAGATATATGATGAAAACTCAAAGTATGCCTGCTGTGTCTGATGAACTTCCCTGAACTGGTCTGATCCAAGATGTCTTCACTATAATAAGAGAAGGTTTATAGATCTTACTGTATTTAGACAACGAGGGCCTATGAAATAACTCTATTTTGGGTGATGACTTCAAAAGTTTCTTTTACCTCATTTTCCTCACCATGATATTTAGAAGTCAGTTGCTTCATAGTTACATCTTTTGTGGTACTCTAAAACACACCCTTGCCTGCATGAGTTCAGGTCTAAAATGTCAACAAAAAAAAAAAGTTGGAGTATTGTTTTTTTACTATGTCATGTTCATTCTAGGTAGCACAATCACATTCATAGACATAATCAATAAGAACCAAGAGTTGATAATAGTAAACATTTATAAAGAGGTTACTGTGTGTCAGGCACTGTATTAATTTAATTTATATACCAAACTTAAAACTGATTTTTCACTCATCACCTAGAATCATCTTCCAAAAGTGAAAATCTCATCAATCAACCCGCCTGAAACATTTTTTTATTAGAATATAAGCTAGAATCTTTACCATGGCCTACAAAGTGCTACACAATCTTCTCTTTCCCCACCTTCTAACCTTAATTGTCTCCCTCACTTACACCAGTCTGCCTTCTTTCTCTTCAATATCTAACTTCATTTCCAACTCATAGCTTGTGCACCTGGCTTTCCATCATCCTTGGAACTCTCTTCCCAAGACTTTCCCAAAAGACTGCCTGCTTTGCACCTTTTAGGTTTTAGGTCAAGTGTCCTCTCTCTAGGGAGGCCTTCCTGGACAATCCTAGCTAACGTGTTATGCTGTCTCCTTGCTCCTCAGTTACCTTCTGTCCCATCACCCTGTTTTGTGTTCTTTATACAAGCTAGCATTATCTGAATTTGTTTTCTGTATTCATTTATTTACATGATTCTGTCTGTTCTTCCTCACTCAAATATTAACCCCAATGAAGGTGGAATTTGTGTCTATCCTGTTAGCTTGCTCCTCTGTACCTAAAACAGTAATTATGTTTAGGTGAATGAATGCTTTAGCAATGTGGGTATTAGTTTTCTCCCAAATCATGGAGGAGTGTTTCTGCTAAGTAAATTATGAAGGGTCACACAGATAATGAGTTTGATCTTGGTCAAGCCACTAATCTCATGATTGCTCAAATCCAAATCTCATGCCTTTCATTCCTATACTATCCTACAAGAGGTTATAATACTTCTTTTCTGTATAAAAATCATAAAAATCTACCTCACTCTCCTTTTGGTAATTAAATAATTATAATTGATATTTTTTAAAAAGATAGCTGACTCCCATATTCTATTCTAGGTCTAAAGAGCAGAGAACCTAAATATTCTAGATTGTCTTAGAACTTTTGTTTTATTAAGGAGAAATTGTCATGGAAAGAACATGAACTAACATTTTGATTCCCTGCCATGTGTGAGGCATGTTGTAAGTGTTATGATGATTAACACCTATTTGTTACAGACAGCACTGCACAGATGAAGAAATGGAGATTAGGGAAGTTAAAAAAATATGCTTGAGGTTGCACAATTTGGTTTTAGTAGAAAATGAACACTGCCCTGTGTGAATCCAAAGTCTATGAATTTTCCATGACACCACTGGCTTACTGAGTGGTAGCAGTTCTTAAGAGTAGAATGTGAAGATTTTTACTGTTAACACCACCTACATTTCTTCTTTTTCACTGACATTTGGATATTCCCAGAATATAATATGATATTTTTTTTTATCGGAAACCTGACTTCCCTCTTGTTCAGTAATAGCAGAAATTTATGCCAAATTAAATAAAGTCACATTACCTAAGACAGGCTCACCAGAAACAAGCCAAAAGGCTGGACAGATCGCAGCAGTGGATGCAATTTTAAACCTCCCAGGCAATTAAAGAATTTATTTTTCCCTGAGGTGACATAAAGCATGAGCTGTCTTCTCTTTTATAAAATGGATCAAGACAGAGCTGTGTGGCAATTTTACTTAGAACTCAACAACTCATCCCAAATCAGTCAAATTACTTTTAATTAAAGCCCAGAGTTGAAGCTTCCCTTACTTTTATAAAAAATGGACAAAGGAACCATACACATATCTCAAATGCCCAGCCTAGAACCATCAAAACTTGAAATCAACATGGAGGAAAATTCTGCGTGAGGAAATATTCATTGCCCTGGTTCCTCTGTATCCTCAATGAAGGTTTCACTGAATCTAGAGGTAATTGAGCACCACTGGCCTTAGCAATGCTCTAGCTCCCTGTAGAACCCAGGCTTATGGACAGTGGTAAGGTGAAAGTTATCCAGTGACCTTCCTCAGAAGTGTTATCATTAGAAACAGGGTCGTACAATGCAGTTGACAGCTTCACTCACTGTCAGCAACATCTCAATTCCATCTCATTTTCTGATGAAGTATTCATTTTCCCATCCTCATGGGAACAAAGCTCTTACTTCAGCCACAATGTCTATCTTTTGGCAAGCTGCTCACCCTGGACCTAAACTCTTTTGAAATTGTATCCCTTCTTCTTCAGATTTCCAAAAGAAACTGCTTCCCTGAAAGTTCTCTCCTGGAAGCCTTTCACTTTTACTTGAGAAAATACATTTAGACACTCTGTTCAAGCCAGAAGTTCAACTGGGACAATCGACAGCAAACAAAACTCAGGAGGAAGGATGAAACAACATTGTTGGTTACTTCCCTGCCAGAGCCAGCTGTTCTCCAAATGGTGGCCCATGTCTATGCTGATAGCTAGTGGGGAGCACTGCAGAGCACTCTGTCTATAGCTAGGCTTTCTGGTTCCCCGGTACCACACTGCACCCATCAGACTTCTGTTAATGCCGGATTATTGCCAAAACCAAATGGTACCATGTGCTCTCTGCTTCTTGCAGTACAAGACTCTTCCTTCTGAGGTTTCTAAACAAACAAGCAAACAAACAAACAAAAAATGTTGCAGCTAAACTCTTAAAAGACCTTGCCTAGTAGAAAAATCTCAGGGTTTTGGTGTTTGGAGAAGTAATACTTCTTCGATGGTACATCTATAAAAGTCATCCTTGTCTTGATTTTTTTTTTCTCCTAAAGCATGGCATCATTTTAGTAACAATTTAAAAGAAAATCCCATGCTACTTAACTACCCCCCAAACCGCCCACACACACACGCACACTTTTTTATCATCCTTTTCTGTTTATAAACTAAAACCTGTACTTTACCTCTGGGAGGCTAAACCGTATCCCAACCTCCAAACTGCTTGAAAAGAATCCTTTCTTCATGAACAAACAACTTATTTGAATCAATCACATACCTTCCTCTGGTCTTTAATTCTAACATATTCTCCTTCTCTCCTTCCTTAGGTGTCAGCATTTTCTTGACTCATGAGCAAACTCTCAAATGCTTGCTCTTCCCAGGGGCCAGCTAAAACTGCAATGGACTCAGACACTCTGGCCTCTGGCACAGTTCATCCCCAGGAAAATCCAGTTTCTATTTCCTTCTATAGTTTTCTGAATTTAGAATCTAAAGTATGTTGATGGACTCGATTATCCAGATCTTGGAATACTATGCAATTGTTAAAAAAGAATGTGTTCAGTCAACAGTATGTGTGCTCATGTAGAATTATTCTTGAGATATGTTAAGTTATAAAATAAGAAGAAATTTTTAAAAAATCTGTATATTTTATGTAACTAGTGCTTAATTTATACATTTTAAATTATAAAAATAGTACATATTTGTGGAAAAAATGTTTAAAATATCATACTTCTTGGAGGGCCACGAGTCAGAGAAGAAAAAAATTACTTTTCTCTTGATACTCGTTTGGTTTCCTTAAATTTGTACCATGAGCATATATTAGTTGTTAAAAATAATTAACAAAGATCATAAAAACAAACAGGGGACTAATCAGGTATCATGGTGAGGTTATATATAGACTAAATAAATTTTAACTTTGTTTTTTCCTGGATCAATAGTTGCTTTTGCTCTCAAAGTAGACTGTTGTTGATAAATGCTAACATACCTGTCCCTTGATCTACTTGAACTTGGAGAAATCACATGCTTCTTTTCCTCTTCCAATTCCAGGATGCAGCATTCATTCTGCCTTGAAGGTGTTGCCACATCAACTTCTTTATGGTTATTTTATGCAATTTTTTCTTCATTTGGTCTCTTATCAATACCTCACTATTGATCCACCAGCCTGCTCAAGGGATAAAAAATCAGGGGCCTTTTCTTCTTCTTGCCTTTCCTAAAGTGTCAAGAAGAGCACTCAGGAGTTGATGAGCAAGTCCATCTGGAGCTAAAACCCTAAAGTCGCAGCTGTCAGGGAGAAGCTGCAGTTTAAAGATTGATTCCAAGAGACTGAAAGTAGGAACTTCAGAGAGGTATAAGCAAATAGAGTAGGTTGTCCAGAGGTGCTAGAGACAGTGGACAATTGGGGAGCAATTGACCAAAATAGGGTGAAGGGTACAAGAAAGTCAGGATCATAGAAGACTTGCAGCAGATGCTGTGCTTTGGCTATGGGATATAGAGGCAGAAAAATAGGAGTCTGGGCCCAGGGGAGGTACCATTTTGACTGGTTACCAAGTAAAATCAGATGTGAGGGCTTGGTTATCAGAAAAAGAGCACAAACTCAAGAAGGCACTGACAGTAGGGTTGATTTATGCTCAATTGCCTCATCAGCCAGATTCAGGCACCTTTGAATCCATCTAGCAAGGAAGGATGTGTCCCACTGTCTAAGGTCAGACTGAGTCTGTAGGTCAAGTGGGCCAAGTTGTGGGAAAGAAAACATGTAGAAGGCAGATGAATTAATACCTCATATAAATCTGAGTAAGGTTTCAGGGCAATTTCAGGAGCTTTTAGAATAAGCTATGGTGGGGCCAAAACCAACCTGATGTTAGCATCAATTGCAACATTTAGAAAAAGATAAAATCTACCAATTTTTCCTGCCTTCTACACATTCATTGAACATTGGAAACCGGAATCCAATCTGTGTCTTGAAATTTTCAAGTTGAGAAGCATAACAAACAAAATATAACTGACTGAACAAACAAACAAAAACACCAGAACAACATTCTGCAGTCTTTGATGGGAAAAATGACAACTTACATGAAGTCCACGGTGAGGCCCATCCACAGTCTTTAACCCTGGTTGCAATTTGTTCTTTATGTCTAGATTAGAGGAACACATCCAATTTCTTTAAATCCCATTTAATTCTTTTCTTGGAAATTCTACCATGTTCCAAGAGACCAACTTCCCAATGCCAAATCTCCTCTTGGCCTGATCTTTCTCGTCTCAGGTTTTGAGGCATTGTCCATTTTGCATCTCACACAACGTTACTCACTTAGTAAGATGACCTGGATACATTGCAACCATTTCCTCTTCCAGGACTGAACTGTTACAGCAGGCTGATTTTTGGAAATGGTAGAAGAGTGGGATGTGGGCAAGAGGTAGTTAGATTATTACATTATTTTCTTTGGCTGCCAAAAAAAGTGTTGAACTATAGACAATCCAAGAGGGTCCTATTAGAACAGTTACATTCTGGGAACTCACCAAACAGAGCTCAAGTGTTGGTAATATTATTTCAGTAATACAAAATGCAGGTGGAGAAACACAAAATGCAGCTCTGGACAAATATAGTGAACCACTTATTAAGGCATTTGTAAATCAAACACCCAGTGAATCAAACTGTCTCCAAATCTAGCTTATTTTGAAATGTAAAATAAAAATATATTTATTTGACAAGAACTCTTAGAACCAAAAGACATTCTGCATTTCTGTTCAAAATCTGGCTAAACACATTTAGGTTTCTCCATAAGGTATGGATGGTCCAAATACTGTTCTGCTATTACCTCCTAGGACTTTCTCCAGATACGTTTTCAAGGCTATAGACCTTGAAGAAAAACCCCTTCGATGTTTCTCCCAGTCTTATTCTCATAAGTCCTTATTGTTGGTAAACAGATAATAAACTCCTATCCTACTTAAGGAAATTCTGTTTTACTCCTTTGTGCTATTATATAGTGAGTCATTTTCTTATAGCAATTTATTTATTTAAGCATTCATTCAATAAAAATGTATTAAGTGCTTTGCATGCTTGTGAGATAATCATGCTTGGTGCAGCGAAGACCAAGATGAAAAGGCAAAAGTATTTTGTGCAAGGTAACCACAATAACTATTTATTGAATCAAGAATTGTATTGACTGTAATGATTTCACTGGTGAGGCAAAATGAGAGTGATCAGCACTAGGTGGATGAATAAAGGAAGTTTTAAAAGACAATAAAACTCTTGAAAGTCTTAAAGGAAATGTGTGTTTGACAGCCCTACTGGAGAAGTGCTATGAGCTGAATGTTTGTGTCCCCCTCAGATTCATTAAGGACCTAAATTCCAATATGATGGCATTTGGAGGTGGAGACCTTTGTGAAGTAATTAAATTTAAATGAGGTCATGAGGGTGGGGCTCCCATGATAGAAACAGTGTCCTTATAAGAAGAGGGGAAAAAAAACAATTGCTCCTCTCTCTCTCTCTCTCTCTCTCTCTCTCTCTCTCTCTCTCTCTCCTCCCTATCCCTCTCTCCTTCTCTTCCTTTCTCCTTCCTCTCTCTTTTTCTCTTTCTCTCTCTATCTCTCTTGATCATGTGAGGACACAAAAAAAAGGCAGCCACCTACAAACCAGAGAGAGGGCCTTCACCACGAACCAGATTTATAGTCACCTTGATCTTGGACATCCCAGCCTCCAGAACTGTGAGAAATACATTTCTGTTGTTTCAGCCACTGAGTCTATGGTATTTTGTGAAGACAACCCAAGCAGGGCAAAAGGCAAGGGAATAAATGGCAATCCCAAGAAAAGGCACAGCTCAGCATCATAAGATGTGGAGATGTGCAATGGCATGACCACACTGGCAACTGAAGTCACTCATGACACTGCATCACAGGAGGGGTGGCAATGACAAGGGCCACAACCCTGGACCCCCAAATTTGATAGACACTATTCTAGGGAAAGCAGAACCTTCTGCCTCTCCCAGCCACAGTGGGAGCTGTGAACACTTACAGAAGTATTATTGTAGCCTTCAGATATTTTTAAGGTGATTAATAAAAATAAAAACATTGCTTTACACGGTTTCCTGCACACAGTCCCTTTGATTTGTTGCTGTAACTCTTTGTGGTAAATGGAATTATCCCTATCTTTACAATGGAGGAAAGTGAAGAATTGAGTGGCTTGCAGGAGGCAAAGTTAGTCACTTCCAGGTCCCTCTCAACATCATTCACAAGGAATTCTACCACCTGCTTTCCTCATTGCTTTGGAATTCTTCCTTCATACAGAAAAGATTCTGTCTCACCTAAAAGTAAGGACCATTTCTTATGCTTCTTTTCATTGCCAGTAATGAATTCTGACAGGCTCATAAGATGATTGAGAAGAGATAACCAAATCCCTTCATTCCAAATTCCATATTTTTGCCACTCATTCTCAAAGGTAATATTATTGCCTAAGTAAAGGTGCTCACTTAACTGCTTCCTTGTTCTGTGCAACTTATCTAAACACTTTCTATCACTGGTTTAATCATTTCCTAATGCTTAGCACAGCAAGGAACTAGCAGGTGTTTTTATTTTAAACTTAAATTTACTTTTCATTATTTATGACTAAAAACTAATAACCTACAGGTAAAACAATTAGTTGTACTGTACAGATTTCAAGTGTGTTACCTGCGTGCTATGTGATAACCCCATTTTGAAAAGATCATGGGATCCTAGAAAATAAGACCATATGATTTTCATAAATTGCTGTGTCCAAATCTGAGAAATGTAGAGTTAGACTCTTCTGGTTCTAAAAATCCACATATATTCAAGTTCCATAATAGTGCTCAAATGCCACTTAATATTTTATTTTCTGTCCTCTTTCCATGCCCTTGATAATACAAGTACTTCTTACTCTACATAATAAGAGCACTTCTGAAAATGTGTATGCAAGCCAAATATAAAATATTGGTTGCTCTAGGAAAGAGTAGTTGATTTTAAACAATGACCCAAAATATACAAGATAAAAATTGCTGGATTTTCTCTTATTTATGAAGTTACCACATATTAAAGTATACATGTTCTTTAAATATCAAGAATATTAAATATGTTGAATATTAAATTAAATATCTTACAATAAATTGAAAAAGAAGAAATCCAACAGTTATTTTCGTGCATCTTTTGGATAAAAGGAAAGTTTTGGAAGACAACAGGAAAATATCATAGGGTAAAAAATCTGTTTTTTCTGGGGTAAGAGTTTTAGAAACTTTTCCAAGAGCTATTTTTTTCTGCCCAGACTACAAAAAGAAATTTTTTTAAAAAGAACTCACCATACACTGTAAGCAGGTTAAAAATTTAACATAAAGAAGACCAAGGTGTAAAAAATTAAAAAGTAACTTCTCTATTTTTTATACTTTCATCTTGCTGGTGGCAGAAAAAAAAATTCAAACTTGCCACTTAAAGGCCACTCTCTCCATTTAAAACAATCTCTTTTAATTTAGTTCTGGTTTAGTTTTATAAGTATCTAGAGAATTCAAGTTTTGAACTTTATATAGGCACTTAATTAATGTTCACAAGGCTGGAGCCAATTGAAGTTATGTATAAGGAATAAAAATAACACAGAGAACATTTGGGGTGATGCCTAGGGTGGCCCTCCACATCAATGGGACCCTCTCACACAAGCAGGCTTCTGTGACCCAAATCAATCTGAAGTGACTTCCAAGCCCTTCCACTCTCATGGCTCTGAGCTTTGGAATCAGATTTTCTGAGTTTATATAATTCTCACTGAAGAATAATCTTACAAATACTTATGCAAACCATTTTACTTCTCAGCCTCTTCAGTTGTAAAATGGGCAATTGCTTTATAAACATTAGTGGTAAGGATTAAATTAGACAACAACCATAAGGGGCTTTGACATCACTGCCTCTCAAACTGTCTATGATGAAGAATAAACGAGGGGGGGATTTTTAAATTCCTGAATAGCTGCTGATGGATACATTTGTAAAATGCAATAAAAAGAATTATTAGGAATTAAATAACAAAAAGACAAATATATATACAACAGAAGTCCAAATTATTATGAAAGGTTCTAACGACTTTAATTTTTAATTTTCGTAAGTATCTCACTGTCACTGGTAACACTGTGTGTGCTCTAGTCTGTTAGACACTTTAATAATACTACATTATACAATGTCTAGGACAGTCACTCCATAAATATCTTTATTGAAATCCCAGTAGAGAAATAGAGCAGACAGAAGGTCAAATAGCATGCACATGAACTCAAGCATAGTGCCAACAATTATTGAATAATTAGTATTCATTAAAGATGGAATAGAAACAAAAACTTTCAAACCATGACCACATGTATAATCTTTATGCATTTATCTTTTAAAATGCTACAGGAATCATTTCATTTTATAAATGAGAAAACTGAGACCTAGACCTGTTAAGGGACTTGCCAAGGTCCATCCAACTCAGTAAATCTCAAACCTGGCTTCCTTTTAAAATCATCTGGGAGAGCTCTTAAAAACAATCACTTGCCCAGGTTCCTCTCTAAACTAATAGAATCAGAGTCTCTATTCTGGGAAATGGGCATGGGGTATTTAAAAAAAGCTGCCCATATGATTCTAATGTGCAGGGCTTGGTTAAGATGTTCTCATAGATACTATTACAGGGCTAGGCAGGACTCTTGTCTCCTAATCTATTATTGACAACACCGCCTCACAGTTGCATTGGAGGCCACACTGCAGGGAAAACATTTGTCTTTAAAGCATTTAGATGAATACATTTTGTGAAAATTAAATTTAAAGTAGGGGGAGGTCTATATTAAACATATGACTAATGAACCTAATCCCTCATCTGTGCAAAGGTACCTGATTCAGTTTCTCTAGATATCAACATGGGTAGTTGGTGACCCCCAGGAGGATTCACTGATAAGCTTGAGTGGAAGGGTGATAGGGTGTACTTTGCATAACCTTTTAAAGTCAGTTTGGAATTCAAGGCACAAAATTTTTTTAATGAAATATCCTGTTTCATCCCTAGTTCCAAAATTGTAATCAGAACTTTGGCTTTTATGATGTATTATTTTTCTCATTTGGTTTCCTTTGGAAGAGAATGGAAACTCTGAGTCTTGGCCACTCTTCCATCACATTCTGATTTCCCCATCTAGTGGGCCAGAGTGCTTCGTGTACTTTCTTTAGTATCAATGGAGTTGAAGTGCATTTGGTGGAAAATGTACAATGGAGATTTATAGACTTCAAAAACATAATAAAAAATAAGCTAAATGTTGAATTTTCCTTAAAGGTAGATGTGGTATATTTGATGTGCTTGCCAATGTTTGGGGGGGGAAAGCATTTAAACTTCCCAGGGCTTCCTTTATTTTATTTGTATTCAAAATATTGATTCCTAGACCTCCCCTGTGTAGCACTCACTCATACCTAGTTGGGAAGGTTGTAGACATACATTAATGAGTGGGACAAATTTGATCACATTATAAGTAAAACTGTGTAATCTACTAGAGCAAAAGATTATGAGAAAGAAAATATTCTCCAAAACTCTGCTTTTTATTTTTTGCTTAACCTGGCTTCCTCAAATTTCTTATTCAATCTCACTTTAAATACTACAGTCTAGCCTAGTTTCAATTTCTGTGTTTTGTTAGGTGTGTGAGGTTTTTGTTGTTGTTGTTTTTGCTTCTTTTTTAATTTTACTGTTGTGGGGTAGATCTGAGGATTTACTACAAAAGTAAGTTGCATTCAGGTGAAGTTTGGCCTTCTAGTGGTCCCTGTCTCCTGCTGATAATGGACCTGGTACCCAGTGTGTGGCCACGTGTTCCCTAATTCCTCCAAAGAAATCTATTCTTCTGCGTAACAATCACTACAACTTTATTTGCCCGATGCATTTTCCCTTCTGGAGTGTAAGCTATGTATCTATCTTGTTCAATTTCTAGCACCACAGTAGTACTTAACACAGTGCCTGGCATATAGTGCCATTCCATTTGTCGAATGAATAAATATGCCTTTTACCAACCCCCCACTCCTACACACATTGTTTTAATGATTATAAGTATTGGTCAAAAGATTCATGGAGAATATACTCATTTGAAACTTTTATGGAGTCTTTAATTTCTGCTTTATAAAACCCACAAGCTGGCCGGGTTCTGTGACTCAGCCTGTAATCCTGCGCTTTGGGAGGCTGAGGTGAGTGGATTGCCCGAGCCCATGGGTTCGAGACCTGCCTGGGCAACTTGGCGAGACCTCATCTCTACAATAAATCAAAAATTAGCTGGGCATGGTAGTGCGTGCCTGTAGTTCCAGCTACTTGGGAGACTGAGGTCGAAGGATCGCTGGAGCCCAGCAGGTCGAGGCTGCGGTGGCCGGTAGCAGCTACTGCACTCCAGTCTGGGTGACAGAGTGAGACTCCAACTCAAAAATAAATAAATAAATAAATAAATAAATAAAACCCACAAGCAACTGAAACTTTATGCCATTGTTACAAAATGAAAAACCACTTTTTAAATGGTTATAGATTGGCTGAAACCTTAAACTTGGAATCACTTGGGTTCAAATCTCAAGTCTGCCACTTGCTAGCAATTTACTTAATTGCCCAAATCCTCAGTTTTCACATACATAAAATTTCTCACAGTAATAGCAATAATGAATGACATACCACAGACCGTGGCTGCACGAATAGAATAAGATAATATATAATTTAAAAGCTAGCAGTTTCTAGCATAGGGTAGGTCCTCAGTTAATACTTGTTGAATCTTAATTTGAAAAGAAAAAAAAGCAATGACAATTTTGGATGGAAGATTTCCCAGGTCATACAGGCTATTTCAAGGTGCAGAAGGCTCAGATAGTTGTCCCTTGTGACTCTACTCCCTGCACCATGGTGCTTTCAGCAGTAACTTGTATTCTACCCGTGGTTCCTGGAGTCACATCAGAGGTTTGGGGTAATTTGAATTAACATTCCCTCTATGACAATATAAGATAATCTGAAACTTCTATTGTCCCTCATTTTGCTCTGGTTTTTAAAAATCAGACTCAAAATTATTTTAGAGACTATAGTGTAAGATAAAATATTGGTATACTATTTATAAAATCAATTCTAGAAAGTTTACCTAGTATTGCATTCAGGAACTCACTAGCTTTGTTTCTCTTTGATCTCACTGATTTATTTTGAAGAACATTTTTACCTCTTTTTTTTTAATACAAGTCTTGTCTTCATCCAAAACCAACACTGTTTTAAGCTGTTAACAGTTTATAAACTTTATGACTTTAAGGAAGTTACTTAACTTCTTTGTGCCTTAGTTATCTTAACTGTTACATGAGAATAATGAGTAAAGTGTACAATTATTTTGAGTATTAGATAAGTTAATTCATAAGAAAGTCATTGAAAGTATCTAGCTACTCATAAGAATTTGGTAAACATCCACTGTTTTGATAGTGTCAAGTAGATGGTTTTACACACACATACAGTCCCAAACACAAACCACCTAAGAACATAGATAGTAATTACTGCTTATGGTGACTTTCTTTGGAAATATCACTGTTATTTTATTATGCTCAGAGCAGGTATTTAACAGGTATTTTTAAACTTCCTTACAATTGAGGGCCAGTGCCTTAAAAATCTCATTAGTGCAAATATATAGTGCAAATAAATATTCCCGAGTACTCTATAGACTAGAGTTTATCCAATTGTAGTTTACTAACCACCTATATCAAATACCTCTTGTGCTTTAAATATTCAAATGGCTGAGCCTTACTCAGTACTATTGAATGGGAATTTGAGGGTAAGCAGCCAGGGAATACGCATTTTAAACAAATGCATTAAGCCATCTATAAAGATGTATAAGCATGCTGAAATTTGCAAATAATTTCAATAGATGGGACTTCTTTCTTTTGTATCATCATGACTTGTTTACAAAAATGTCATAATATTTTACTGTAGTAGTTTAAACAGAAAAATGCAATGCTAAACTAATTCACCAAAACCAAGCTCAATAAAGAACTATTGAGTGCTCCTGTGTGCTAGGCACTAAGTATGGCATATTTCAAGATTTATAAAACCTGATTTGGGGGGGAGCTCATACTCTAGTACAGTTGCTTATAGTCTCATCTCAGAATAGCTGATAATCAGATTGTATTATTTGTTGGATAAATCTAATGATCCCATTGCATATGAATGAAATTTTATAATACATACAAAAGTGGAGAAAGAAAACTCCATTAATTAACTAGTAAACATATATAATAGGTTTGTCAGAGACCACATAACAGTATGTTGATGAACTTTAAGACAAGAAAAAAATCTCTCTGTCGTGGAACCAAGGTAAACAATGCCATGTAAGTCACAATATATCAAGACTATGACCACCAAAAGCAAAAGCACACAGCTCTAGAGGAAGCCATGCCTATTCCAGTTTTTCCTGGGGATGGGGGTGCTCCAGAGTGGGTGTTGTGAAGTCTGTATGCCTAACATTATTCAAAACTTCCTACAATCTCTTATATTAGCATCAAAGCTCCAACAGGGAGTTGGTGGAAACTGATTTCTAAGGGAAATACTTCTCTTAAATGTTCATAAAACTTATGTTTCTGGAAGATATGATTGAAGGCTATGTGAATCCTGGTTCCCTACCAACTGATTTCTCCCAAAGTTCAACAAAGCCCTGAGTCAGTCTATCAGAGGCCAAGAATAGTATGCAAGAGGAGACACAAAATAAAGCTATAACTAAAGGGATAAAGAAACAATAATTTTCCATGCTAAGTTGTCCTAGGCAATCATAACATTTCAAGTGAGTGAAATACAAACATTTTTAAAACACAAATACTGGATAGCTTCAGTTATAGTGAATAACCTCTGATAGTTTACTCTTCCTTTTACCCCTCCTAAAAAGAAATTCTTTCTTACATTGAAATGTATTTGTTCTTATCTGAATTAACTGTGATCACTTTAGATATTCAGAGGGACAAACAAATGGATAAAAAACAAAAGGCACACAATGAACTTTTTTTAAGTCCTGATGTTGCTCCACATTTGAGTTAAAAAAAAAATAGGAGGCACGTAATTTGCATTTGCATTTTTCACCCCTAATTGAAGAACCAGTTTCTAACAGAAGAGCATGGAACTGAAAAGGTGCCAATGAAATAGCTGGGTTTCAGAAGCCATGGACAGCTCTTCCAGTACAAACGGCATTTGTGGTTTCAAACAGGGAGTCTCTATGGCTAGGTTAAGTGAAAAGCAACTCACACTCAACTTCATGTCACTGTTCTGACAGGCAGGAAATGTGTAAACTGTTTCAAAACCACCATAGACTGCCAAATAAGGGACTGCCATGCTTCAGTTGTGCCAAAGTGTCTCCCTCTTCACTCTGCACTCACTTGGTCAGTTTCTTCCATTCAGAATGTAGTCATGATTCGTCCTAGAACTAACTTTAATTTGACATTTTATGCAAATATAATAAATCTCATGCACAAATTATGAGGCAGCCTCATCCCTTGTTTAAGCTATTGTTTTTGCCGTTGAGTTATGGGCTCACTGAAAAGTACTTTATAAAAAGGCAAAAAAAAACAAAACATGAAGAAACAAGGAAGGAAGGAAGAGAGGGAGGGAGGAGGGGATGGAGGGAGGGAGGAAAGGGAAAGAAAAAAGGAGAGAAGAAAAGAGAGAGGAGGGAGCAAAAAAGATTTTAAAAAATTAAATATTCACTGGGACAGTAAAGATAATTATTGAGTATACCCTATAGAATTACCTGTTAAGTGCCTCTAGGGTACCTATTATATTAAAGACAGATTAATCCAGTATGACTGAGATAAAACTAAAGCTCAGATTCCCAAGTCTCAGTTTGGGGCTCTTTCTGCCTCCAGCCAACTCCTATTAGGCCATATAGAAGAGAAAAGTGTTTATTTATTGCTCTATTATGGCCGAAACCAGCATTATTTGGCACTTGCTCCCTAGAAAGTTTAATGTCAAAACTTCTGTTTCATGAAACAACTGGTTTGGTCAAGGCCAAACTGCTTTGAGTCTAGCTTTTTTTTTTTTTCCATGGTATTTCCATGGCTGTTGTTGCCAAAACCCAAACTACATACCCAGATGAAAATAAGCATAAATCAAAAAACCTCAGAAATGGTCTGAGCTTAGTGTGAAGAGTGAATGAATGATGGCTTAGGTTAGCTTGTATTTTATCTGAACCAGATCCTTGATTTTTATACAAATAAAATTGTTATTGTTCTGGTAACATGAAATACCCACTTTCCCCCCAACAAGAGGTATCTAGAAATTCAGTCTACCCCATTAAATGTTAGGCAAATTTCAGTGATTGATGACATATTCCAGTTATTTCTTCTGTTATTTCTGGTAAGAGGGTCCAATGAGGAGTTGAGTTTTCTTTATAAAATATAGTAAGAGGAAATCTTGAGTTTCTAATTCTCAAAATCACATATGCTTGGAGAAAACATGGTAGCCCCTTTTGTGAGTGGTACCTTAATGTCAAAGAAATCGAGTGAGAAATTCTCTAGGTTATTACCATCGTGTGTGTGTGTGTGTGTGTGTGTGTGTGTGTGTGTGTGCGCGTGTGTGTGTATGTGTGTGTGGGGGGGGGTGTGTATGTGTACTTAGTGACCTTTTTTTTTCTAATATGGACAGGATGAGGCACATAAAAGCATTTATTAAAGGACATAATTTTGCCTGTGAACAAGCCCTGTTTCTGCCCCCACAGGATGTTGGTGCTCTCCACAGACCTTATGTTGATTACCCTCTGTGGGAAGTAGTGGTCAACTCTAATTAACTAATTTGCTTTCAACAAGTGTTTAATTAGGGCCTTTGCCCATATGTTGTGCTTTTGAAGATTTTCTGCCCAACATCGGTACTTTATTAAAATACAAAGAATTAATCTGGTTCTCTGACATAGGCCTGTGACCACATAGAAAATAATCTGAATCTGTTGACAAGTATTCAATTTAATAAATATCTGTTGAACAAATCAGAAAGGGAATTGGGCCAGCAGCCATGAAACACGTGCCTTCAGGGACTGAAACTGAAGATGCGCACTTGAAAACCAAAGCACAGTATTCAAAAGGTACAAAATTATAATCACTGGCGGTAGATAAGGGATAACAGCAAACATTTTTTTTTTTTCCTATTAACTGCGGGCAGGAGACTTTTGTGCTCTATCTCATTTAAAGCTTACAAGAACACTAGAACCTTAAATCATCCTCATCTTGTGGATGAGAGAACTGAAAGAGAAGTTAAATAACTGATCAACGTTACAGCTGGCAGGTTGCAGACCTGAAATTCAAACCTGGAAAGTGTTAGGGAATCTCTGAGATATTTTATTTTATTTATTTATTTATTTATTTATTTATTTATTTATTTATTTATTATAAAGATGTGGAGTACAATTCAGGGTTAGGTATATAAACAATGGTCATGCAGGTACCCTTGTTGATGAGGTATGCTAGCAGTTTGCCTCAACTGCCAGTCCCACCCGCCCCTTCCCCTGACAGTTTTCCGCTACTGCCAATCACTTTCTTATAGCATTATAATTGTTCAAGGTCACCTTATGAGTGAGAACATATGGAACTCAGTTCTTTGTTTCTGTGATAAATCACGGAGTATGATAGACTCCAAGTCCATCCAATTTACTGCAAAGTCCATATATTTGTCCTTCTTTATGGCTGCATAATATTCCATTGTATATATACCACATTTTTAAAATCCAGTCCACGCACCAAGGGGTAAAACAAACAGCCCCTTTAAAAAGTGAGCAAAAGATATGAATAGACACTTCTCAAAAGAAGATATATGGGCAGCAACAGACACATGAAAAAGTGCTCAGCCTCACTCATCATCAGAGAAGTGCAAATCAAAGCCACATTGAGATACCACCTAACCCCTGTAAGAATGGCCATTATTAATAAAACAAACAACAACAGATGCTGGCGAGGATGTAGAGAAAAAGGAATGCTTCTACACTACTGGTGGGAATGCAAACTTGTACAACCTCTTTGGAAAACAGTCTGGAGATTTTTGAAAGAACTAGAAATTGACTTTCCATATGACCCAGCAATTCCCCTATCGGGAATATACCCAGAGGAGCTCAAATTATTCTACGAAAAAGATACCTGCACACACATGTTTGTTGTAGCTCTATTCACAATAGCAAAAACATGGAACCAACCATGTTGCCCATCTGAGGTATTTTCAAAAGGTGACCCATGAACTTTCATGCCCATAGGAACCATCAGGGGATCTGGTTAAACTGCAGATTCTAATCCGCGGGTCGTGGGTGGGATCTGAGATTCAGTATTTCTAGCAGATTCCAGGTGATGCTGCTGCTGCTGCAGACCTTCCAGCCATGCTTTGAATAGCAAGGACTTAAGTGGACAGGAAGGAATTCAACAAAATGAAATGTGCTGGAAAAGATGCTAGTGGCTATTGCAAATCAGAGAGGGTCATCATATGAATCAATGACACAGAGCTAATAAAACTGTGGAGTCAGTTCTCAAGTTCAGGCCCTCTGTTTCCTCACCTGTAAAAGAAAGGGTGTTCAGTGAGTTGAATAATTTTAAACATTCCTCCCAGGTACAACAGAGTCAGAATCCATGATCCTATTATGGGATGGAAAAGGAGGGTAGGGACATGAGAGCTGAGCAAAAATTTATTGCAGAGGCTGTTAATAAGGCCATCAGACCCTGCTCTCCAGATTCCTAGGCCCTCCTACCAGGTTAATAGGGACCTAGAAATCTGCATTTTAACAAGTGCCATCATATAGCTCTGATTTATGTTGTCCCTACACTTTGAGAAACACTGTACTAGGTAATAGAGAAAAGCCAGCCTAGAATTTGGCAGTTTTTACAAATAAAATTTGTATATGTGATCTAGATACAAGCAAATTGAAGATTATATCCAAGGATAATAACAGCCCCTATTTACTGAGTGCTACACATGCAATAAATGTTAGACATTTTATATGTAGGTGCACATAATATCTAATCTCCACAAATTCCAGCAGAAGTTTTTGAGTTGGGCCTCTAGTTATGTGAGCCTATTCATTTTCTTTCTTTCTTTTCCAGCCATATTGAGATGGGGTTTTGGTTCCTTGCAGCCAAAAATATCCTAATTAATTCACGTCTTCTACACCAGGCATTCTAGATTTAAAATGAGTTTCCCCAAAAAGCTCAGTGACTCATGGTAGGGAAAAGGGGTGTCAGACAAGTAAAAGATGTAATAAGTTTCAAAACAGAGATTTTTTTAAAATGCTATAGAAACACAGGGAGGGAGAGCAAAGCTTTAGGAATGGAAAGCCTGACTCAATTACTGGAGAATAAACAAACAAAATAGGTGAGAAGAGCATCCCAGGTGAAGGAACTGGCTTAGGCAAAGGCACATATATGTGAGTGAGCAGGGCGTATCAAATTCTGCAATAAGCTAGTCTTACCTGCCAGACTATGCTGTAGAGATTATCAGTAGGTCTACCCAGGCAACAAAAAATGGGTTTGTCTACTCTGAGCTACCTGTAGAAAAAGTGCATGGATGACGCCACCTTGAGTCTGACAGACTTGCATTCAAATCTCACCTTGGCCCCTTATTAGTTACACAATCCTAAGTTTCTTAACCCTCCAAAGCCTCCGCTTCTTTGTCTGAAAATAGTGGTTGATGATGTCTAACTTACAGGTAGTTTAAAGTTGAAAGACGCACATGAAGTTTCTTGGAACGTTATTATGACTTTGGTTATAATTCCTGTTATGCGCTAATAATACAAAGAGAAAGAGACATTGTCCCTGCCTTGAGATACTCAACATCTAGTTGATAAGGACAAGGACAATACGCAAGGAAGTAGTTTGCTGAGAATGAGGGATGTGCGGGATAGTAGAAGCTTTTTAAATTTAATTTGGTAATAATATAAATTATTCATAAATGTAAACATAATATAAGTAGGGGTGAGTCAGCTTTTATTCAAGATAATGGCTTCCATAGCTGTGTGGAAAATGGACAGAAATAGAGGCAGCAGGTAGGTTAGGAGATCATTACAGCAAAAGGTGAAGAGAGGGTCAGCTGGGAAATAGAAGGAAGACAGAAAACTAGATATATATGTAAGAGACATTTAGGAATAGAATTGCCTGGATTTTATGCCTGAGCTGAGTCTAGGATGATGCTCAGGTTTTTAGTTTAGTAATGTTTCACAGTGGTGTGGAATACAGGAGGTAGAGCTAGAATCATCATAGTTTTCCCATTCTCATTTTCCTCACCTGATCTATTTAGTGTGTGGCCAACAATTAATTATTCCTTGCCCCACAATCTGCTTTATCAATATGCAACTTTTAGCATGCTGCTCGTGTCTAAACTTTTCTCCATTTGGGAGTTCTCAAAGCGTAGTCTTTACACTAGCAACATCAGCATTATAAGGAAACATGCTAGAAGTGCACATTCTTGAGGTTCGTTCTAGATCCACTGAATCAGAAACTCTGAGGCTAGGCCCTGCAGTCTGTGCTTAAACAAGCCCACCAGATGATTCTAACGCAGGCTATATTTTTATAGACTCACAGGTCTACAATAAGTTTCAGAGTACTAGGTGTTTTGTAATACCCTGGCTTCACACATGGGAACAGCTCCTGCAACATTCTGCCAAACTCCAGGGAGAAAAGCTGCAGCTTCACAGGGAGACCCTGAGGATGGAGTAGATCAATGGCCCCAACCATAAATACAGGTTAAAATCCAATTGGAAGGGTTAAGGTGGGTTTGGGTAGCTCTGTAACTAAGTTGGCAAAAACTGGGCCTTCTTCCCATGGCAAGACAGAACACTCATTGGGCCATGACACACACTGCAAAACTACCTCAAAATCATTCCAGAATTAAAGCCCCCAACTCCAATAGGGAAAAAAATGGGGACTAGTGAAATACGTGAGAAGTAATCAAAAGAAAAATCTCCCTCAAACATACTCCTTCTGCATACTGGGCCATTCCACTATTCTTATAGTCAGAGCCACTTAAATTCCAAGAGACAAATATAATAGCCTATCCTACCAGGTCAATGGGTAGAATTTCAAGGGTCAACAAGCCATGGTCTTAAAGGCTCCAATTACAAACTAGACTACCAGACAGATGCTCAATTGTCTGCTGACCTCTGCAGCACAACTCCACGCTTCTTGGGAGAAGAGGAGGGGGCAGGGGTGTGTTCTTTGGCTCACAGGGAAAGGATTAATCCCATCATGACCCTTAGGTCTCAGCTCCCAACTGCCCATTAAATGTCTGACTAAATGGTATCCCTGGGTGGGCTGCAATTGCTATGAAGTCCCTTCCTGTCAGTTTTCAGGACTAAATTCTATGACAGAAGTACTTTCTTTCTTATTAAATTATTTATTTCCTCATCCATTGAGCTCCTTTATTGAAATACTGTTGAAAGTATCTAAATTGTCCCATCTTCAACAATACAAAAACTATGATTCCAAAATCTCTTTTCTCGAATGACAACAGGACATGTGGGGCTATCGGCCTAAATATCTGCAGCTGCTGGTCATCAACACTACTTAGTTTCTTACAGTTCATCTCCACCCTGACCCTCCAAGCTAATTACCCTCACAGCCCTGCTCACAGTTAGACATCCATGAGCAGGATCTAGACATGTAGGACCACTTGGAGGTCAAATGGAAGACCTTTTGTCCGTTTGTTTGTTTTTTCCCACTCTTAATAGGAATTGTTTAATGCAAGTAGCTGGACAAAAAGAGACTCACACCCACAGCTCATTCTGTGACCCAGGCCTTTGGGACTCACTGTAAATGCTTCTACTCCAGTCTCTGGGGTAGCACTTTTATCACTAGGATCCTTAGAATCTCAGAATATACTGTGCTTTAAGTGAGTGACTGCTCAGCTTTCCTAATGTATGCAATCTTGATTTTCCTTATCTGCAAAATGGAGGTAGCCTGGGAGGTAAATGAAGGAATGCATGCAAAGTCAGTGCTGTGTGTAGCATGGTGTTGAATAAATTTCAGCACTTAGATGTTGATAGGATTGTAGTGGATGATGTGGGTGTTCCTCTCAGATTCCCTTATCTCCCTTCTGACCATCTGTTCTTTCCTCAAAAAGCCATTAACTAATGACTTTAAACATATGAAAGCCCCAGGATCCATTAGGACCACAACGATGCCCTGAAAGCAAATAAAAAGTGTCACAACTATGAGGGAAAGGGGTCCTACTTGCTTTAACATAATGTCTTTGACATAGTTTATTTTGATCTTCTTAACTTGGCAGTGCCAGTGTTCACAGCAGAGGTGCCATGTGAGTTCTAGTGCCAATTTTGTCTGATGGTGAAGGCTATTACTTTAAAGATTGACCAGCAGCTTCAGGTTCATGGTGGGAGCAATAGCGGGGCAAAACACTGGCAAGGACAAATAGCAATGTGGATAATTGGAAAAAGCACAGAGGATTTTACCTGTGAACTCTGTAGGTTCTTCCAGAACAATGAGGGGATCTTTGAGGTGAGCTAGAAGTCCATTACGTAAAAAAAATAACCAGAAAAATATAACATAGTGCTAAGTCAGTACAAATTTTTTTCTTGTTGGTTAAGGTGGAAGAATGACAGCTACAGAATTTCTTGACCTCCCACAACACCCTCACCTCCTAGGGCCACAAATGACAAAGTCAGAGGGAGGGAAACATGAGATGGGCTGGCCAAAGAAGAACTGCGAGTTCTTGATCTGGCCCAGATTCTTCCTGCCCAATATAATTTTTCAAGAAGTGGTCACCAGCAGGCTGTGCATGAAGTCTGCCCTTCTGTATCCTGTCTTTAAGTCCTACACTTTATATCTCACTCCCTGCCTCCTGGCTCCTCCCTCACAGAATACACCTATGGGAATTGTCAAGACCACTAGTATGTGATAGTAGAGAGTTTGCAATCAATTATTTATGCTGATGTCTCCTCTATTTTTCCAAATCAATTCCAATTCAACTCAGCTCTATACTACTCGAGACATCCAACTGCAGTCATATATTTTGGGCCCCCTAGCCTTCCTATGATTGTGCAAGAATCCTGGGCACTTTCTAGTAAAATGAGTACCTACCCCTATTGACGCTATTCTACTGTTTCTAATTGAGCAAGTCCTTGTGGCTCATTTGAGAATTCTTTTCTATAGTAAACCTGACCTCAGGGATTTTCAACCAGGCTCCCACAGCCAGGATACTTAATGCCACAGTTCTTAATACCAGTCTCCGAATATGTGACCACCTCATCTGAGTCCTTGTTACCTTCAGGGTCCCATGTGCTACTTCTCTGGCTTCCAACTTTCAAGCAATTTTACTCACCTTTCAAATAGGACCATTCCTCATTCCTCTTCTGGTAAGCTTTCAAGTTCATCCTATCTAGAAAAATCAAATTCCAAGCTTTCATAATAAAATAATAGTAACAGTTTACATTCATTCAACTACTATTATATTTCCAGTATGAGGGTTAAAACTAAAATGATAACAATGAATAAAGCATTAAAAAACTTACTGTCTAATAAAAGAATCAGAACAACGTGTAGAATTGTAACATATGGTACTAAGTTTTCCGATGGTAAAAATAACACAGGAAAAGAACAATAATGTTTATTGAGAATTTATGATGTCCTATGTACTGTGCCAGGCATATACATACATATAATATATATCCCTTTTCATTTATTCTTCATAATGAATCATTTAGGTATATTTTAATGTACATGAGGTACAGAGGTTAAGTAATGTGTATAATGTCCTTAGATAATAAGATAATTAGTGACAGGGCTGAAATTTTAAACCATATTTACTGACTAAGACTACCTTAGCTCATCTCCTACCTTACCCTACCACAGGAGCCTAATAAAGTGTATCCAGTTGAGGGCTAGAGAGAACTTTCTGATAGATATTCTACTGAAGAGGAGATAATAATATTTTGGAGTTAGCCAGGCAAGATGACAATGTGAGAATGTGTGTGGGCAGTAGTGAGAGAAACGAGAAGGTAAGTGGAGGGGAAAAATAAAGGGTTTCTTGACAGAGAGAACAGTAGGTACAAAAGTCCAGAAACAACAAAGCACATTGCTAGTTACTAGTTTTTGTCTGCTGGTACTTCAAAAGTACAAAAAGATGAGGAAGTTGGAAAGCTAAGGAGTTTAAACTTTGTCCTGATGGTGATAGGGAGATATTAATAGAAGATATTTTTAAAGATAGAATTGATGACATAACACTTATATTTTAGTTGATGTCATCAATACTGTGGGGAATGGACTATAGCTGGGTCCATCTCAAAGTGGCCAGGTTTTTCTGAGTCTTCTTCCCAAACAAACATATGTCTTGTGTATATTTTAGTTGTAACTATGGTAATATATTTCTGTATTCTATATTTTGTACTGATTTCATTGATTCAACAAATATTTGCAAAGTGCCATTAATCAAGGACACAACAAGAAAAGATCAATATCCCTCATGAACATACATATAAAAATATTTAGCAACACATTAGCAGATCAAATTCAGCAAATTGTAAAAGAATAGTGCATCATAACCAAAGGAGATTTATTCCAGGTATACATGTTTGAATTTGCTTTAAAAATAATCAGTGAAGGTAATTTACACTGCATCAGGAAAAAAAGAAGAAAACCATATGATCATATTAACATTTGCAGAAAAAGAATTTGATAACGTTCACCCCCACTCCAAACCAAAAACACACACTAGCAGACTGAAAACACGAGAAAATTTTCTCAAACTTTTAAGGGCATCTGTGAAAATCCTACTACAGATTAATATTGTAGAAATATTGTAATATTGTACAGAAAAAGACAAGATGTTTTTCTGTAAGATTAGGAACAAAGCAAGGATATTCAAGCTCACCTCTACTATTTATTGTTGTAGTGGATATCTTAGCCAGACTAATAAGGCAAGGCAAGTAAATAAAAGAAATTAGTATTAGAAATATATAATTAAAGGGGGCAAATCCAACTGCAGCTTCTGGTTCAGATGTTTTTATTGGCATAAATCAACATCATCCCGGTATCTGGGATGAAGCACAGCAAAAACTTTCTCTTTAGTTCCACAAACAGGAAATACCAAAAGCAATCTGCTTTCACTTGGCAAGGATAGCAGTAATCTTTCCTATTTTGCCTAGAATTATATCAACTCTTTAACTCTGATCCATGAGTCCTCAGGAAACAACTATTTTACCATCTGTGATAGTTAATTTTATTTGTCAACTTAACTGGACCACAGGATGCCCAGATAGCTAGTGAACTATTATTTCTGGGTATGTCTGTGAGGGTGTTTCTGAAACAGTATTTTCAGAAGAGCAGCATTTGAATTCGTGGACTGAGTAAGAAGATGGTCCTTCCAATATGAATGGGCATCATTCAACCTATTTAGGTTGAGGACCTGAGTAGAACAAAAAGGTAGAGGAAAGTTGAATGAACTATTCTTGGCAATTGAGTTGGGACATTGATCTTCTCTTACCCACAGCATTCCTGGTTTTCAGGCCCTCAAATCTGTACTGGAATCCATACTATCAGTTCTCTGGGTCTTAGGATTTTGAGTTTTCCTGGATTAACTTTACCCTTCCTGGGTCTTCAGCTTGTATATAGAAAACCTGAATCTTCTCAATCTTCATAATCACTTAAACTAATACTATATAATACATTTCTTCATAGGTAGATGGATTGGGAGGAGAGAATCTTTGTTGATTTTATTTCTCTGGAGAAGCCTAATACAGCATCCTGCAGGATACCCCATTGACCAACTACATTTATGATACCATTTTTACAGGACCTGGAGATAAGTAGCCGGAACTATCCATGTATTGGCAGAACAGAAAGTAGCAGGAATTATCCAAGTCTTGGTAGAACAGAAGGCATGAAATAAATACCACAAATATAAGAAATTGCTACCTTGGTTAAGTTTCTTGGTTAAGTAGTCTGGGGTATACAGGAATCTTCTCTCCAAAGTGAAAGACAAGCTGTTGTACCTAGAACCCAATACATAAAACACTAATGGCATCATTCATTATACTGCTTTGGATTTTTAGACAATATATAACATATTTGAGTTTAAATCTTTTGACAAATTTATCATATGACTCAAAAGGCTGCTTATTTTGAATAGAAGGCTTTTGAGCTTGTCAAGGCTGTAGACCAATGGAACCCAGTGAAACCAATTATGATCAAAGCATTTAAAGTCAGGAAACTGCAAAGTTTGGTAAGTCCTAGTAAGAGATTCATAGTAGAGTTTTTGGAGAAAACACTATACTCTTCCACAATGAACTCATCCCTTTTTGGAGAAACAGTATTTGGTTCCCAATTAGGTCCCTGGTAGAAATCAACTAGAAAATACATTGTCCATGAAAACTGAACTATCCTGCAGGAATTAGATTTATCTGTTTTGCCAGCAAATACAATTGGCCATGGCTACTCTATTTCATCTTAAAGTGGAATTATAATTGAGCAGGGTTTTGAAAGCATAAACTATTTAAACAAGTAGCTTACATTTCCATTGAAACTGCTCCTGCAGCATTGCAATCTTTATATGCTTTCATGGGAAATCCTTTATGACTTATGATCGAGAAGGAAAAAAAATTTGAGCCTGTTTTAAAGATTGTTCTTCTCAATATGCTGGAGTCAGCTTGAAATGAATGGAATAACATTGGACGCAACTAGGGGGAAAATGTCCTTTTAGTAGGCAGAATCTTCTAAATATGTTTTTTTTTGCACGATAGTTTGGGACTCTAAAAATGACATGCAAGCTGTAATTTTGTTTTTTTGCTTGCTTGTTTATTTGTTTGTTTTTGAGTAAGAGTCTCACTCTGTTGCCCAGGCTGGAGTGCAGTGACATGATCATGGCCACCACAGCCTCTATCTGCTGGGCTCTGGTGATCCTTCTGCTTCAGCCTTCCAAGTACCTGGAACCACAGGCGTGCACCACCATGCCTGACTAATTTTTCAATTTATTGTAGAGACAAGGTCTCGCCAAGTTGCCCAAGCTGGTCTCGAACCCCTCAGCTCATGCAATCCTCTCCTCCACCTCCCAAAGTGCTGGGATTTCAGACATGAGCTACTGTGCCCAGTTTACAAGCTATAATTTTTAAAGGCAATATTAATCAAAATTATGGCAATTATGACAAAACTTACAATTGTTCTGTGAACTTTAAAATTTGTTGCCAAGTATTTAAAACTCTCTTACTGTCAATTATAAGTGTATGAAGAAGTAAAAAATAGTGAAAATATTTAGTACACTGATATTTGAAACATTGAGAATTAAAGTCACATTTATTTGCAAAAAAAAAAATCTTAACAAGAGTAGTTTTAACAGCGTCATCTTTTTTGTTATTTAACAAAATGTGGAGAATATCTTTTCTATGCCTTGGTGAATTATCATACTTCTTTCTAGTTTGGATCAGCTCCCAATATTTTATCACTTTAATGTGATTTTTTTGGTCAGCATCACTTTCTCTGGAATATATTCAACTATTGTTTCCTCATATATGTACTTTCCTCATATATGTCAATCCATTTTTCTTCATTAAGTTCCTCCAACTACATATCTAGAATCAAGTGTCAACATCCCCAAGGCCAACTGTTTTTTCTATAACTCCATTTACATTTGATTTGAATTTTACTTCCAGCATTGTCACTTTCCATTTCTTTGCTGTACTTCCATCTTGTAGGTTATTTCCCCTTTACAACATATTCTCATTCATAAGCAGACCCTGAACATTTACCATAATACTGTAAGAAAGGGATTGGCAGTAGTGGGATACTGTCAGAGAGCAGGGTAGGGGACACAACATTAGTAAGGGTACTTGATCTCAAAAATGCAAAGTGGGGACCAAAGGAAAGCCCAAACTTTACCTGTACAAAGACCACTTGTATACTTAATCCTGAATTGCACACCACATCTTTAAAATAAAATTTAAAAAAATTTTTTTTCCAAAAAAAGCAACCAATTACCCCTTTTTGTAAAAGACACATGGGTTTAACACTGGGAGGCAAGGAGGCAACAAAAACAATACTTTTGCTGTCTGTGTGTGAACTGAATAACAAATAAACAAAGTAGTCTAATCACTGATAGACTTTAAAAGAAGTGACATAATTGGTCACTGAGCATTACGTGCATCTGTTGTTGTAAAGTGATTTGTGGATTACAGAAGTTGCAGTGAAGTTTGAACTTTATGCAATCTCTCACAGTTGATATACCATGGTTACTAAAATTTGAACTGGAATTATTTACCTAAATGATGAATACTGAAATCCATGCCTATCAGCACCATGCCAAGAAAGAACTGCCAGTACATTTCGCTAGTTGAGAGTTAAGACTTGACAGGGTTGTAATGTAGCATACCTTCTTAGAAACTGATACAAAATGTTGTTTATCCCACAGTTTGAATATGTAGGTCTGAAAGTCAGGGAGTGGATATAGACATGACACCTCCCATTATTATACCTCGTACCTCGCAAAATACTGCTTTCCCTGTCTCCAAAACACTGGACTTTGCTGATTAGAGAATTTAGCACACAAGGAAGAAATGTTTTCACAATGGGACATAGCAACTTATGTTGAATTGGGAGGTAAGACTAATTCCTTGCCAGTGGGGCTTCTTATGTTATGCGACAAATAGGGAGACAACGTTGTCCCAGTGCTGTCTGGGTGATTGATGGGGCAGGACATTTTTGCTATAAAATGATAGATAGCAAACCTTTTGTGGCCTTGTGGGCCTCATGGTCCCTGTTACAATGACTGTTTTTGTGGTGTGAAAGCAGCTATGGTCAATGCCTAAATAAATGGGCATGGCTATGTCTTTACCAGATAGGATCAAAACACAAAATCAGAAAATCGAAGTGTCTCTTCCTACTCCTGAGTTGCCCTCATATGATCTTTTGAGTATAGGAGCATTTTCGCTTTCAGATTCTCCATGATTCTGAATGGGCAAGTGAAACAAGAAGTCCTCCCCTCTGAGAGGTATTGGGAATAAGTGTTCTACCATTTATTTACGCATTCTTCATCAATACCTCTCCCCAAAACTGGAGAATGACTGAACACTGTAAATGTGTTTGTGAGCTCCTTCTGCTTTTTCCTCTTTTCTGGGCATCTCATACCAATATATTCCTCCAAATATACTATTTTTTGCTGTAGTTTCTTCTCTGTAGAAGTTTAGAGAGAGTCTTAGATCTTGCAAGGGTGGGTGGAAGTGAAGATGGGGAAGTCTGAGTTGTGCAGCTGCTTTTGTCTACTACTGCAGGTAAGACTAGCTTCTTTAATATCCTGTCTGTGTGAAAGCATCATTGTTTTATTCCCTGATTTTTCTCTCCTTATCTTTTGCTACATTCCAAGGTACCAAAGATCAAATTTAAGACTTTTGCACAAATGATTGTTTTCTATAATACCTGAAGTATCTTGTTATTCTGGATCATAAATGTTTATGTAATTCCTAAATCTCACAATCATAAGCATCCCTCAGAGTGAGGCTGAAAAAATTAATTTCCCATATACAGGAAGGTCAGGAATTTCTGCAGGCAAGAAACCCAATAATAACTGTTTTGTTTTGTTTTTTAATTTTTATGTGTCCTAGCCACTAATTTAGGGGTTTTATATATTTTACATTATTTAATTCTTAGAACAACCTCACAAATTAAATATTATTTTCTCACTTCAGATGAAAAATGAGTATCCGAATATGTTAAGTAATTTAGTACTGATCACACAATTAGTAAGCAGCAAAACCAGAATTTAAGCATAGATCTCTTTGACTCCTGAGTTCATGTTCTTAATTACTGTATTATATTATTGATTAGCAAAGGGAAAATTAAAACAATAATCCACTATGGTTCGTCCACCTCCTCTCCCAAGACAGGAGATCATTCTGAGTAACAGAAACTACCCACAAAAGAGAGGTAGCTTATCTGTGATCATGCCTAAATGAAGATTGAGAATTTCAGTAATTGCACATCTTCCCACAAATAGAAATCTAAACTCAGGATATTTAAATAATGATTTCTCATCAAAGATGCAGTTCCTGGGTTTACCTAGTATAGTGATCCATTCATGGCTTACACAACTTATTGATGAACTGACAGAATAAAGAAACAGTAAGTGGGATACTGGTAAGAAGAAACCTGAGGAGGGAAAGCTTTCATGGTTCAATACTTCAGGGTCGCATCTTTCTCTGCAATGTCTGCTTAACTAGACAATATTCTAATTCCTATAAAGATAGAAATTTTCTAGAAAAAATTATGGATCCATTATGGCCTGCTGAAAATTCACGAAATATACACTTTAGTTGATGTTCCACAATTTTTTTACACGTCTTTTGCTTGTTCTCAAGTTTTTTCCTCTGTAGACACCGTACCAAACCTTCAGTCTCCTCAAATTATTTCCACACTGAACAAATAACTCCACCCACTTTTATTGAGAAGAGGGCCACATGACATATTTCTTCATTTATCCTCTTCAAAATATCTCTGTCGGAATATCATATCATTTAAGATTTTGTTTTGTAAATCCCAAATGTTTACCTTAGAAAATAAAAAGACAAGTGAAGCACATGAGATAATTACTATGATTTAAGTTACTTTGGATTATATAGCTAAAATGTATGTAAATGTTCAACCATCTGGCTCACACATGGAAGAAAGTAGACTAAGGGAATTGGCTGAGAACACAAGAACCATCTGGTCGTCTAACAAATATTGCCCATGTGCCTGTTCTGTGCCAGGAACTAAAACCAAAGTTGAAGGTAATAGTTTGGTCATATCAAACTTGGTACAAAAGAGGGCATTTTCTAGTTGTCTAAACTCTTGGACATTGAAATAGGCTACTTAGAAAACCTGTAAGTACTCAATTTGTTAACTAAATACCTAATGGTCACCAGATACAAAGTTTTATGGGCTTTTTTCCTCCATGACAGAGGACATTGAAATAATTTAGTTACTTTGAACTCAATGCTTCTATAGAATGGCAATCCTAGATTACTTTCCCAGTATTTATTTTCTACTGAGGAGTCTCTCCAAAGTCCTTTAAAAATGTACCTACTCACAGACTCACAGATTCACCTTTTGGAGGATGACTAATATGCAAAATGACTCATAAATATGTTCTGAGCCAGTCACATTTAGCCAGTCATACGTAGCCATGCCTACAGAACATTTCCATTTGTATGTCCCGTTGTCTGCCCCAAGTTGAAGCATTTAATCAAAGTTATTCTTAACTCAAAACTAAGTGTTCTTCCTGAAACTGACATTTCTATCAACAACACAACTTTATTCTAGTAATTTAGTGTCAAAATTTTATATCAATTGTTTGATACACTGTATCTCTCAGAACTTTGGAACTGATCAACTGACCAATAAAAATCATCAAATTATGTTCCTCAACAATTTTTAAAATTTAAACTTTATTTTTTAGATTCAGTGGGTACAAGTGCTTGTTTGTTACATAAACATATTGTGTGCTGGTGAAGACTGGGTAACAGGTGACCCATTTCCCAGATAATGAATATTGTACCCAACAGGTAACTTCTGAACCCTAACTCCCCTTTCACCTTTCCAGTGTTTATTTTGTTCATTTATTGTTCCCAATGACTATTATTTCCATCTTGTGATCATTTTACTCCCACATGTAAGTAGGAACATGTGGTGTTTGGTTTTCTGTTTCTGAGTTCACTTAGGATAAATTTCTCCACCTCCATCCATGTTGCCACAAAGAACATGATTTCATTTTTTATGGCTGTGTAGTATTCCATGGTGTATATGTACCACATTTTCTTTATCCAATCAGTCTTCAATGAGCACTTAGGTTGGTTCCATAGTTTAGCTATTGTGAATAGTGCTTCAATGAACATACAAGTACAGGTATCTTTTTTATATAATGATTTATTTTTCCTTGTGTAGATATCAAGTAGCTCTTGGGATTGCTGTGTCAAATGGTAATTACATTTTTAGTTCTCCATACTGTTTTCCATAGAGTTTACAATCTCACCAACAGTGCATAAGTATTCCCTTTCCTCCACATCCATGCCAACATCTGCTGTTCTTTGACTTTTTAATAATAACCATTCTGACTGACTGTATCTCATTGTGGTTTTAATTTCTCTGATGATTTTTGATGTTAAGCATTTTTTCATGTGTTTTTTGGCACTTGAGTGTCTTCTTTTCAGAACTCTCCTTTGCCCAGTTTTTGATGAGGTTGTTTGTTTTTTATGTTGAGTTGTAGATTCTGAATATTAGTCCTTGAAGTTATAATTTGCAAATATTTTCTCATATTACACAAGTTTTCTGTCCATTTTGTTGATTATTTCTTTTGCTGTGCAGAAGCTTTTTAGATTAATTAAATATCATTCATCTATTTTGTCTTTTCACAATTGTTTTTCAGGTCTTCATCATAATATTTTTGCATAGGCCAAAGTCCAGGTATATGGCTTTATTTCTGATTTCTCTACTCTGTTCCATTGATCAATCCATTTTTGTACCAAGCTGTTTTAGTTATGATAGCCTTATTGTATATTTTGAAGAGCAAAGTGATGCCTCTATATTTGTTCTTTTTACTTAGGATTGCTTTGGCTATTTGGGCTCTTTTGTGGGTTCTGTATAAACTTTAGGATCATTTTTTTCTAGTTATGTGAAAAATAATGTTACTATTTTGATAGGAATTTTGTTGAACCTGTAGATTGCTTTGGGCAGTATGGTCATTTGTAACAGCATTGATTCCTCCAATCCATGAGCATGGAATGCTCTTCCATTTATTTATGTTGTCTGCAATTTCTTTCATCAATGTTTTGTAGTTCTCCTTGTAGAGATATTTCACCTCTGTGGTTAAATATATTTCTAGATATTTTATTTTTTGTGGTTATTGTAAATGGAATCAAGCTCTTGATTTAGTTCTTGGCTTGAACATTATTGGTGTTTAAAAATGATACTGATTTTGTTGTTGTTGTGTATTGATTTTGTATCCTGAAACTTTACTGAAGTCGTTTATCAGGTCTCAAAGTCTTTAGTGTTTTCTTGATATAAAATCATGTCATCAACAAACAGAGATGGTTGGACTTCCTCCTTGCCAATTTGAATGTCTTTTATTTCTTTCTCTTGCCTGATTGCTATTGCTAGAAATTCCAATATAGTGTTGTACAGGGGTGATTGTCTCAACATTTTTCATCCTCTCTTACTCACTTAAAAAAAATTGTTTCACCCACCCTTCATGGGTCACACCTCTACTCTTTAGACTATCAAAGGAAGGAGTTGATACAGTATTCTTAACCTGTCTTCCACAATTTCTTTGAATACACATATGTGTTCTCTTTACTTTAAAGTTTTACTGCCCATTAATTCCAGTCGTTATCAAAATGAAAATTGATTTGGGCCATATTTTTCGACAGTTACTGTGAATTAAACTCATCCATTTCTCTCTATTCCAATTAAAACAAAATATTCAGTAGATAGTTTATAGATTGGAAAAATGAAAGTATAATGCTAAAATATGTAAAACATTTACTACTCGGAAAAACTCCAGATAGATGTGTCCTATTTCACTGTTTCTTGTATGTACATATAAGTCAAATTTGAGCAATTCCTACAATATTATTCCACCTGTGGGAGTTCCTCTAGGCACTCTGGCTTTTTAAAGGGTGGGTCACAGCCTTACCCAGATGTACAATTCCCATCTCCAATATCTGTAGAACATGGATGTGTGGTTAATAGTACTCCCATTTCTCTGCACTGATCACAGATAGCTTCTTGTTTTGCCAAACTGAAAGATCCCTGAAGGCAGGGACCTTGTTTTTAAGCAAGCGTCTGAATTCTTAGATCCTAGCAAAGAGTGTTGCATTTAGAAAATGTGTTGAATAAAGAAACTCCTATCTTTTGCTCTTTGTAAACATTGCTGAAAGAATGAAAAGAAAAGCAACAGACTGGGAAAAAAGAGAAATGACAAATTTGGCAAATGACATTTCATTAAACAATAGTATACTGGATGCATAAACAATTCTTACAACTTAGAAAAAGATCCAATTTGGGGGACAAAATATATGAACAGGCACTTCACAAAATAAGATAGCAGATAAGCAAATGAAACTATACTAACAGTATACAAATTAAAACATGATGATATACACTCCACACCTACTAGGATTCTAAAATTAAAAAGACTGTCCATATCATGTGTTGGTTAGAATGTGAATGAACTGGAATTGTCATACACTTCTAGCGGGAATGTGAAATGGTACAATCACTTTGGAAAATAGTTTGTCAGTTTTTTTCTTTTTGTTTTTTAATCTTAAATACAGCCAGACTCAGTGGCTCAGCCTGTCATCCCAGCACTTTGGGAGGCTGAGGCGAGTGGATTGCCTGAGCCTGTGGGTTTGAGATCAGCCTGAGCAACTTGACGAGACCTCGTCTCTACAATAAATCAAAAAGTAACTGGGCATGATAGCACACACCTGTAGTTCCAGCTGCTTGGAAGCCTGAGGCAGAAGGATCGCCTGAGCCGAGCAGGTTGACGCTGGAGGGCCATGAGTGTGCCACTGCATTCCAGCTTGGGAGACAGAGTGAGACTCCAACTTTAAAAAAAATTATTAAATATACACCTGCCAGATAATTTAGCCATTCCACTCTCAGGAATCTACTCAAGGGAAAGAAAAATCTACGTCATCACAAACACGTATACACAAATGTTTATAGCAGCTTTATTCTTTTTTCCACAATAGCACAATACTTAGAAATGACCCAAATGCTCCTCAACTGGTAATTTGATAAACAAATTGTGATATATGTGGAATCTTGCTCAGCAAAAAAAGGAATAAAGTAATGATACATAAACAACATAGATAAGTCTTAAAATAACTGTGCTTAGTGAAAGAAGCCAGAGATAAAGAACATATATTGTATGGTTCCATTTATATAAATCTTAGAAAACGTAAACTCATATATAGTGATAGAAGGTAGATGAGTGTTTGCCTTAGGATAGAGATGGATACAAAGAGAGATTACAAAGGGTCACAAGGCAACTTTTGGAAGTGATAGATGTGTTCAATATCTTGTTTATAGTGATGGTTTCATGGGTATTTACATATGTCAAACCTTATCAAATTGTACATTTTAAATATTTGCAGTTCTTTGTATGCCAATTAAACCTCAATAGAGTGGTTTAGAGAGAGAGAGAGAAGATAGAGAAATTCCTGCTATTCACTATATTTGAAGACCATGTGGATAAATACATTTGTAGAGAAAGACTTGTATGTTTTAAATTTAAAATCAGGCTAGGAATTATTGCTACAAATATAAGATGATCTCAATTATTCATTCATTTCTTCAACATATATTTATTTTGGACTTACTATCTTCTAGGTACTCTTCTAGGCACCCATAATATATTTATGAGCAATGCTAGTGAATTCCCCACCCTCTTGAAGATTCAATTCTATGGAGAGAAAAAAGGCATACCTACCACAGAGAAAAATAAATGTTATACCATTGTCAGGATGATGAAGCAAAGGAGGGAGATAAACAGGAATGATAGAGGCGCATTTGCTATTTTAGTTTGGATTGCCAGAGGTAACCTGGCAGGTGACATTTGAACAGAAAAACTTTAAAAAAAATAATATTCGTGCTTTTATTTTATAAATGTTCATAATTTTCTTTTTTAATACTTTGGACAACAAAATAATATCGTGAATAGTAACTGGTAATTCTTTGGCCCTTTATGTGACTCACCTCCTGGATCTGAAAGAATTTGGGAGGTTTATTGTCAGTAGGGGTGAGCGCTGGAGAGCTAAGCAAAATATATATAAATTAAAGGCCTGTAAGATTTCTAAAAGCCAAGCATCAATTAGGAAACCAGTTTCAAATTAGAATCATCTCTCGTAATTACCACTTTGAAGAGAATTATCTTGCCCTCCATAATAGAACATGTAACTCCCTTTCATTTTACAGTGGAGCCTAAGCATTCAGTTTTTGATTTACCTTTTCTTGCCTGTGATGATTTTATGTGTTGAAATTAATACATTCATGGCTATGAATGATGAGATCATCTCTATATCATCATATTGGCCCATCCATGCTATTATGTATTCATCCACCCACCTAGCAGGTACTGAGCACCCACTAGGTGTTGAGCACTGACTGCAACATGAGCTATGACAACAAACCAGACATTGACCTTGAACCTGAATGCCTGAATGGTTTATTGTCTACTAGGGGTAGACAACCATGTATACAAATGAGAAAGGAAATTGTAAGAGGTGTTGACATATAAGGTAAAGCAGACGAAGGCAAGCTTATCAGGACCTCCATTAGGGAATGTCCTAGTGATCTTTCTGGAAGCCGGAGTGTTTTCTCCTCTCCTTGGAATGTCTTATAGCTAGTTGCTTGGAGCCAGTTAGACTTGGCCAAATCCTTGCTGTATTCTATATGCCAAAGTCCTGAAAAAAATCTTATGAAGTATTTCTAATACAAAAAAGTTAAATAATAAAAAACTCAGATTCAGAAAGTATTAATACAGTTGATATGTCCTATATACCTGATTTTATCCTCTCTCACTTAGCCATGTTTCCTTCCAAAAGGAGTAACCTCCATTCTGAATTTAGTTTCTATCAACCCCACAATTTCTATTTTTACTACATATGCACACATAAATACTATATATGTTTACAATGTTGTTTTTATGTTTTTAAACTTTAAATAAATGACATCATACTCTAGATATTCTGAAAAAAAGACTTTTCTGCAAGTGTGTAAGATTTATCCTTGTTGATGTGTATAAAGCTAGTTTGGTCACTTCTCTAATCATATTATTTCATCATGTGAACATTGCATATCTTATTTCTGCTGTGGTTTGTAGACTTTTAAAAATGTTGCTGTAAACATAACTATACAGGGTGCCATGTGCAGATGGGTGAGAGGTTCTTAGGAGCATACTTTGGAAATAGAATTGTTGGATCATCAAGTGTGCAAAACTTTCATTTTATAGATGTGAACACATAACTCCCCGGAATGTTTATAGTGATGTAAATTCCCATCGGCAGTACACAAATTCCTATTTTCCACATTCTCACTAATTCCTGGCATAGTTATACATAAAACTATTTTGAAACGAAAGGGTGTGAAATGATACTACAATGTGGTTTGAATTCATTTTTTTTTTACCAGTGGAGTTGAGCATCTTTTCACATATTTAGTAGTCATTTGGATTTCCTCTTCTATGAATAATTTTTGCCCATTTTCTCAAAGCATCTTCACATGAGAATAACTCACTGTTTTATCTTCTCCAATTTTAAATAAAATTGTTTTACCACCCTTGTTCCCAACCACCCAGTTTCCCCTTTGTAATGAACTTTTCTTCAGATTTGAACATTGAAAGCAATGCATAGAGAGTTTTTTGTTTTTGTTTTTGTTTTTAATTTTGACCGGGCATTGAAGAGAAGGAGTACAGAAGATAGTAAAGTTTAGTGTCTCATGGCAATTTTTGAAGGACTAAGAAGATCACAATGAATCGAAAGGTTTTTGACTCCTGAGCAGAGAGAAATAATTGACGCTTGAAGGTCACAGAGACAATTGCAAATGGAAGATCTCATGCCCTAGGAGGGCTCAGGCAAGGAAAATTCTTCAATGCAGCTGTCCCAGGAGCCACTGGTTTTATAACCTAATCTGTCTGTCCTCAAACAGGGCAATAAACATGCTGAATTGAGATGAGGATGTCAGCACCTGCTCACCAAAAGTTTCTTATGACGTCCGTTCAGCCATACATGATGCTGGACACTGCTTTAAGGTTTTCTGACATTACAATTGTTCAATATACTGTATGTATTCAATATTTATTTATTTGTATGCATGAAGTATTTGCTGTGTAGAAAATGCTTTACACATGAGCTCAGTGAATTTCTCAATCCTCCCAGCAGGTTGTTAAACCATTTCACAGATGAGGAACCTGAGGTTTATACTGGGAATAGCTTCCCCATAATCACAGTTCTCCATGCTGTCACCCTCAACCATCCTCCTCCGGATATTAGTAGGAAGAAAAAAGTCAGTTTTAAATATAAACTCTCTATGTGTATCATAAAAATGATAAAGCCCAAGATTTGTGAATAAACAATTCATTTCTGCAAGAAAAACAATGGTAGGACTAAGATTCCAGACTTTCATATGCTAGCTAAAATGAGTGTCTCCAGAATTTTCTTCCAACTATTCCAAGTTCTCTCAAGGTCTCCACTCTCAGAGACCACAAAAAGTAGTCTGAGGAGATCCCTGATGGCTGAACTGCCAGTGCTTGAAGGTAAATTGTCCCTTGAAGAAGTTTCTCAGATGAAAAACTCAATGTCTTTTATAAAGAAATTAATCACTTGTTTTAAAAGGTGATATGTTCCCCCTGAAACTCTTTGTGCTTTCAGCAGAATGAGTTCAAGCCAATTTTTTTTATTCCAGTCAAGGATTGTACTCAATCTTAAAACTCCTATGGCCATTAATCCACAGAAGCTGTTTACTCCTTTGAAGTTTCCTTTTGCTCTGAACGGACAAGGTTTTAGCCAAGTTTGTCTTCAGTAGACCTTCAGAGAATGCTCTCTGCCCAGGTTGTGTCCTCTTTGTGTAGTGGTTGAGCCCTCAGCTTAAATTTCACAGGGAGGACCAAGTTGCTCAAGTTCAAGGTGGAGTAGATAAATGTTTCCAGCACAGGGAAAGGTTTGTGAAAGAATTGTGTGGGTCTCTCTCTGTGTGTGTATCTGTGTGTGTATGTTTGGGTGCGTTTCTTTGGTTTTGCTTACATGAACTCACAAGATGTATATTGAAAAAGTTAAGTTGTACTTACTGTGTTCTAAACACTTATACTTATCAAACCTAGAAATAACTGTTTCAAAATTGTAATGACTACACAATATTTATTCTCTCTATATTATTATTTTCCCATGTAATTATTAGCTAACTTGAGATAATGATGAAATAATCTTAGTAAATGGTCTAATAAAAAAAATAGTGTCTGCCAAATTGACTGTGAGCAGCAATGAAAGAGTAGCACATGAAAGTGGTTAAGTGTATGACCCAAAGTTCCCATTACTGTATTCAGCCATCTCGCCTTACGATGCACTAATATTTCTCTTAAATAGGGTCATGGACCATTAATTTCCTGGCCTTGAAATCTCTTATTATTAAAAGTGTTACTTAGCAACTTTTAGACATTGAAGTTAATCCAAATAAGAAAAGCCAAAAGGTCTGTTGGTCTGTTCACTCTTATTGTAAAAAACGATTGATGTCCTGTGCTGGAATATTTTTCATTTGCTTTCTTAGAATTATATTGTCTTGACTGGGTCAGGAGGGAAAAAAAGTACAATGTGAGTTTCCTTGGCTCCCATAGATCAGGGAACAAAATCACAAACATTTGGTGTTTATCCCATATGTCCGCCTCACTATTCTTCATATATGAAATGACTCTTCTCTCTCCACCAAATGTTGGATTTAGTCTTTGAAACAACACATGCTATTTAATATCTAGTGAGTGAGTGCATCAGGCCCAAATAAACTTATTTCTCTTTTCTTTTTTTTAAAGATATGTCTTTTTAAAAATTCGTTGTCTGTAATTAATAAATTTAACTGTAAAAAGCAGTTAGATTTACCTTGATTATGCTTATTGGTAGATTCAGAAGAACTGTCAAGATAGAAGTACCAATTCCATGTGTTCCTATTATACTTTATTACACACCTCCATGAATGCACTCACAATTATCCGTACATTCAGGGTTGGCTTCCTGGGTATGTGACCTGCACATTTGGACTGGCCCATGCTTAAAAGCGCCCAACTCTTGGTTTTAATGCTGTCACTCCCTTGAAATTCCTAATTTTTAAAGAAGGGGTTTCACTTTGTACCAGGCTCCACAAATTGTGTAGTTGGTTCTGCTAACATGTTTATCTTCTCTACTGGAGATGAGTTATTTGAGGGAAGGTATTAAACTTCCAGGAACAGTTTGGTACATGGACTGATTAAGCTTTATGACTACTTAACAGCAAAACATTGGAATCAGTTTAAGTGTGTAATAAACACATTATTTTGAGATAATATTTATATAATTTCAATAATAAGAGTAATTGTCTGATATGCTTTAAAAACTTATAAAACTATTTAAATCAGTATGATTTCAATTTTTTAACATAGAAATGCTTTAGAAAGTAGAAATAAATGTGTCAAAATGTTAAAAGTAATGCTCTTTTAGAAGAAGGGATTATAGATATTTTTTGCATTTCTGTATTCTAAAATAATAAAATAATTTTAAAATATCAATTTTTGGTAATGTTAAGAATGCCTCCACTTTGTTAAAGATGTTAACTTAAGTGGGAAAATGCCAGGGGAGGACATAGACAGGACTGGCAGTAGTGGGAAACTGATGGGGGGGAGGGGGCACACCTCATCAACAAGTGTAACTGCATAATGAACATTTGTATAACTAATAACCCTGAACTGTACCCCACATATTTAAAATAAAATTTTTTTTTAAAAGATGTTAACTTAAGCTGCATGCATATATATCAAAGATTGCTTTTAGACTATAAAAACTCTTAAATTTCCAAGAAGGGATGTAATGATACATGGATTCTTAAAAGCAGTGATGTTGAACATATGACATACTTCCTTGCAAGTACTACTAGTATTTCAAAATATCACTTGGGAATCAATCCTGTGGGCAAACATCAGCCATGCCAGTCTGGAAATCACATTGTACCACCTAGGGATACAGTAAAATAGTCTTTCCTGAAGGGAGGGCTTTAGAGCAGCAAATCCCAAAGAAAACAGGTAGGACTGTGACTACTAGATTGATGAACACTGATCTCACTAGAAATGGTGGTCGAACCTTTCTATGCTTTAGCAGAGTATTTTGCTCATAGCTCTATTTTAGCACGTTGTATTCCAAGTATGTCTGTGCAGATTTGTTTGCATTACTAAATTTAATGCTGCTTGAGGGCATGGACTATGTTTTATTTCTGTGTCTTCTTTCCCAATACATAGTAAGAACTGGCATGTAGTAAAACAACATGTCTTTAGAACGTGTTTTGAGAATGAATAAGGAATGTGCAAAAATTTAGGTCTTAGTTATCTTAATCTGGGTCATATTGCTTGACATTCAATATTAAAAGCACTTTATAAGTTATTTAAGCAGAACTACATTTAAGTATCAAAACATTGAATAACACAATAGAAATATGCCTTCAATCTAGTTATGACAGCAATTTAGTCCTGGAGGAAAAAGATTTCCATAGATCATTTGGCCACCAATTTCAAATTCAATTATTATTGACTAAATGCCAATTTATATATAAATTATATATAGCCTGATATAAAGAAAACAAGGATAAATTCACTGCTCAGCCTCAGTTATGTTATGTAAAATGTGAATACCATTACTTGCTTATTGTACCATAAAATTTTTATAGAAGACAAATTAGTGTGTGTGTGTATGTGTGTGTGTGTAAATCACTGCAGAAATATTAGTTATTATATCCAAAACACTATGCTAAGTGATTTGGTAAATCAATGATTTAAACTCAAGAGTCTTGTCTTCAGAGAATTTATAATCTAATTACAAGTATGAATTCTTACAAGTACAAGTAAGAGGAATAATAAATGGTTTCTTGAGTTACAGAGGAAGCCACCATAATGACTCCAGCAAGGCTCCCATACCTGTTGTATTATCATGAGCCTGCACCTTCAGCTACTCAGACTTTCAGACAGTTTAGAACCTAAATTTCGGTAATTTTGCCTATTTGCTACAATGACAAGAGTCAAAGATTCTTATCGTGTGCATGTGCTTTTTTTAAAAGGCTGTTCCGCTTTGAATATCATATCATTTTCAATGAAAATTATGGCATGTAACTCTCCCTAAATTGTACTTCTGAAGTTGAAATCAATTTTGAGAAAGCAGAGAGAAAGAAGCAGGGAGTAAGGCATCTGGGAAGGACCTAGAACCAGGATCCTATGAAAAGGCCCCATTAGCAAATCGTTTCCTCCTTTTCTCCTAGACTGTATTAGTACTTGCTATGTATTTTGGGGATGAGGACATTTGTTAAAAATTTTAGTATCTATGTACAAAACAGGAAAAAGTTACAAATTCTCTCCAAGTCATCATCATCATCAACAATACCAAACCAAAAACAAAGGACGAGGTTATATTTTTTAAGTCCATACAACAGTATAAAAATTGGCACTACTAAGAAATATTGACACTCAGAGTAAACTTAGGCATGTCCAAGATGTAAATTGAATCTGCCTTGAACTTGCACAGCTTGAGTTTTACCTGCAAGAATGCAGAAGAAATTGCTCAGGTAATAATAGGTTGGAGATTTACGCAAGCATCTGTGAGATGTGAGGTTCTGAGTGAATCACTCCAATCCTTCTTTTATCTGGGCCCCAATTTCCTATAACTCCTTTGTCTAAGGAGTACAGATCACATTGTGGACTTGCTATAAGCTTCACCCAACTTTCAGCTATGTCTATTTTTTATGTAGTTTTATATTAAGTCATTCAAGGCCCTCATAGAATCATAGGGTAAGTTTGTGGTAGCCTTTCGCCTAAAATTCTGGGATGCTTTTGGTTGGCATTTGAGCATCAGTCTTATTTGTTAGTGAGTAGAAATCAAAGAAATAATCATTTTTGGATAGATTCAGACTCAAATATCTCTAATATAGAGCAAGTATATGTATACAGTCAGTAAAATATTATATATTTTAGTTCATTTTGATAAAATACTGTTTATTTAAACATCAAGAACATGTTTTTAAAACAAATCATTTCAGTACTAAACTTAATCAGTAGTGTAGAGAAAAAATCATATAATCTGAGAAAATATATTTAATAATTGGGGCCAATTTTTAGATGGTGGTCTTTTAAACTTTCTAAATTTGCTAATTAGGGTGTAGCAAATGTAATGACAAAGAACTACACACAAGCACCTAATTACAGTGGAGCACCACTGATATTGAGGAGCTAAAGAAAGGGTAACTCACATACCATCCACTTTGTCTGTTGCTATTCCACAAAACACATCAGAGTTCAAAACTATAAGATGAAACACATTGTCAGCCTATTTTCAAAAGCTCAACAGTCTGTGTTTTTGAAATGCACTAATTTAAATTTAAAGACACATAGTTAATGTTTCCCCTTTGTAGGTTTTCAGCAGCATACACACATGGAGTCACCATCTGTTTTCAGCCTGGTTCATTACCAATTCATCCTCCTGCTCTGTATTATCAGATCAAGAGGGTGGACATAAATTTGGCCACCTGGGCACTGGTGTCATTAACGTGCACCCCAGCCACACACTCATAAAGTGGTTTTGCTTGGAGCTGTAACTTAGTGGTGCTTCCTTTTTTTCCATTTGATCAATTTCAAGATTTGCTCAGTAAGTTCTTAATAATGTAATTTCAGAACAAACTAGAGAACACTAAGAACTTTCAAGGGTATTTTGCCTAGAAATCCAGGAGAAAATAATTTGTGTTTTCAGGAACACAGACTGGCTGGACAAAAAGGGTAGGGGTGGAGTCAGAGAAGAGAGAGGAGTAAAGGCAAGCAGAGATACACAATGGCATACAAACAGAGACAGATAAACCCATACAAGATTCTTTTGATTTTAATGAATACGCGTATGAAAGAGTTCAGAGAATCTCAATATAATTCTGAGTATGGCTCATCATTGAAGATGGGCAATTCCATTTTTTTTCCTTGTGGTAAAGGAATTCTATAGCTAGTCACTTAATTCATCACAAAATTAAAGTGTCACATTTAAAACAGATGTTCTACTTCCCTGATTAAAACTTTAACTGATCATGTGTCACTTTCACTTTGCAGACTACATAGAATTGAGAATTTATTTGCTAAATTATTAAGTCAATTAAAACAGATAAATTGCCCTGAATCTTTTTTTACTACTCATTTTAAATATTGAGCAAAATCACAGAAGCACAATTATCTTAGAAAAATAACAAGGAGCAATTTATAGTATAATAGTCTCCTTTAGAGAGATTGAACACTTGATTTGTAAGATTTGGACACTCTTACAAATAATATAAAAGTTATGTTCCCTGATTCTCAGAAAAACATTCCACTTGGGACTTGGGGCTGATTTCAATTTTAGAAATAATAAAAATCAGAAAGGTCTACAGCCACATGAACCTGAATGTGCCCAATTTTGTCTGATCTTGAAAGCTAAGCAAGTTATTGGTACTTGGTTGGGAGACTACCTGGGAATACCCAGTGCTATAGACTTAAAGAATTTTTTTTAATCAGGAAGAAAAATATTGTACCATGAACATTCTTTCAATTAGTAAAACATTGTGGAATACTACTATATATGCAATTTTGAGGGAAAAAAATGGGATTTAGAGCATGATGCTCTACTTAAAGAGGATCACAGTCCAGTTGGTGAGATAGGAAGTAATGATAAAATCATTGGGGAAAAGTTAGATATTTTATTTGATTAAGTATCAATTTATATTCACTGTAAAACTCAGAGGAGGGTATCAATGATAAGTCAGGGCAATAAGGTCACATGAAGAAGGTGATGACCCAGGGAACCCTTCTTGTGACAGGTGGTGTTTGTCTGCTAAACAATGCCATAACAGAAGAATACAGACTGGGAGGCTTAAACAAAATTAATTCATTTCTCACAGTTCTGAATGCTGCAAGTTCAAGATCAAGGTGTTGGGTAAGTTTAGTTTTTCCAGAGGTCTCTCTCCTTGATTTGCAGACAGCGGTTTCTCTGTGTCTTCACAAGACCTTTCTTCCATACACCCATGCTACTGGTGTCATTTACTCTGTTAATAACGACACCATTTCTATTGGATTAGGGCCCCACCCTTATGACCTAATTTAACCTTAATTCCTTAAAGACACTATTTCCAAATACAATTTTGCTGGGGGTTAGGACTTCAACAATGGATTTTGGAGTGTATGGGGGACAAATCAGTCTAAAACAGATGGGATTTGGATGGTACTATATTTTGTAGGGAGAGTGATCATGACATGATATGGGAGAACACAGTAAAAGACGAGTCTCATTAACAGAGAATAACCCTGAGCCATCACTAATACCATTGTATAGATTGTCTACACTTGTTACATAGAGTAGGCACATGGAGAGCATTTATGGTGATGATGTGCTTCTTTGGCCACCTAAAGAGATGATATGAATCTTTGATTGACAACAAATTATTGTATCACTCTTATCAGAATATTTGGCAGCCTCTTTCACTAAAATGAAATACTTCATTAAAAGTAGAGTCACTGTTCAAATTTGAAACTTATCCACATTGATTATTTTAGCCAAATATCCTTTTCAATTTTCTGCCTTACTCTATCTACTGACAAGATTTCAACTATGAAGTAATATGGTTTCTTGATTCCAAGAAAAAGCAAACAGTAAAACCACATTATAGAGAATACTGGGCTATACCAAGATAACTAATAACTCCAGAATCTCAATGGCTTAAAACATTAAACATTTTTTTTTTCTCTCAAAGTCTCATTTAGCTTAGGCAGCCATTCAAGGTAACGTCTACCCATACAGACTTTCTAGGCTGCTTTCACCCTGTGATTCTGTCACAACTGAAAAAAAAAAAAAACCACAAAAACAAACAAAAAACATGCAGAACATACATCTGCCCTTAAGCAGTCAGCCCTGAAGAGACACACACATAGTTTCCAATCAAACCTTATTGTCTAAAACCAGTCATAGGGACTTATCTAACTGCAAGACTGAGAAATGTGGTGCTCTCCATGATCAGAGAGAGAGATAACTGGATGTGAATAAGTACTAGAAGTCTCTGTCACACTTAGTTTTTCTGGATGGTATACTAGAGGCTTTTCCCTCTAGGTAAGTGTTCTAGGAACCCATTGGCATCAGTGTATCAGCTAGCATTGTTATGAGAGGCTGTGTTTGGCTTCCATTAATTTTTTTTTGAAGATTCTTTTAATGCATTTACCCATGTGATGATGAGTGATTTATGAACCCATCTGCCCACAACACACTGAGTGTTCAGCAGTTTTTAACCAAAAATGCCCCAACCTCCCTATTCATCCAATCTTACTCCAAGCGACTTTTTTTTGTTATTGCTTTTCTGAATGACAAAAATCTTCTCAAAGGGAAACATTTTGTCAATGTGGAAGAGGTGAAACAAACAAGCAAACAAAATCGGCAGAAGTGCTAAAAGACACCAAAAATAAAGAATTTTTAAAATGTGTTGAGCAGTGGAAAAATCATCTGGATAGGTGTCTTGCATCAAGCAGAGAGTACTTTGAAGGTAACTGAAGTTTAAACATGTAGGAATAAATACCCAATTTTTTATAAATAAATTCCAGGATTTTTTGTATCTTTCCTCATACATTTCTGGATAGGAGAAAGTAAACTCCAGTGAAACATGTGTGAAGGGGGAAAAGCCCAGGAACACATTTAATTTAAAAATAAAATGCAGTACGTAAAGCTTTAGTTTTCCTGTTTTACACAGCAAACACTGAAAAAAGTACTTCCCCACTATCTCGCTTTCCAGTCAAATACCATGGTTGTATGTATGTACAATAGCTAACTGTTCAAACATGCATGCTCTCATATAAGAGCTGCTACCAAAGTACCTCAATAATTACAAGTTTAAAAAATCCTTGTTGTTGAAAATTACAAACCCAAGGGGCCTATAATTCACAGAAGGCTTGTTTTGTTGTTCATTTGATATATTTTATTAACTTTGAAAGAAACTTTAAAATTGTGTAGGGTCATTGAGATAATTATTTCATTATAAATGTAGATGAAATTGGTAGGTGATATGGTAACCTGAAATTAAGTATCATTAACACATTTATAAAAAGAGTTTCTAAAGTTTCCAAAGTTTTTGAACATTAACTTATGGTTCTTTTCTACACCGAAATCATTTTCAAGGAGATTATAAACTTTTGGTAAGTTTCACTCTTGGAGTGTACAATGAGAAAGCAAATTTGAGAAGACCCAAACCCTCAATCATTACAACTTTTTTTCTGATTGTTTTTCACTTCTAATATTTTCATTCCAAAACAAGGAAGGGAACTATGTAAGCTCTGAATCCAGCTCTTTGTTACTCTTAGCGACTTTCAGTTCCTAGTTTTTCTCCTTGAACCCTTTTGCACAGTTTCTTTACTGGTGCCTCATTCTCTGGTTGATGTTTAAGGTTTGAGCATTCCTATGTCTCTTCGCTTCCTCTTGAACATTCTCTCTCTGGGCCATCCCATAAGGTTCTATGGTTCTAAGTGCCATCAATATACTGACATATCCAAAAGTTATATCTTTAGCCCTGACCTTTTCCCTAAGCTCCAGATTTATATATTCAGCTGCCTTCTTGTTCTTGCCATATAGATATTTAACAGGGACCTCAAGTTTAGCATGTGTAAAATGGGTTATTTTTTTTCTCCAGTCTTCCCTGTGTCCCCTATATACCTTGTTACTTAAGATGTGAAACCTAGGAGATTTATCTGGTTCCTTTTCTTCCTTTACCTCACATTCAACTCATCATCAGGTCTTGTGGGCTCTTCTTCCCAACTATATCCTCAATCCAACCACTTTTCTCTTTCCTTACCACTCTCCACCAGCCCATATCACATAAATTGTCAACTGATTACTGCAATAGCCTCCCAACTTGTCCCTCTCTTTTCACTCTAAGAATCACACAACAGAGGAGCGATTCAAGATGGTGATGGCATAGGTGGACTTGTGAGATTCTCCGAAGGTGAGTTCCCAAAAAGACTCTTACTTTTCTTCCCCCATATCCTAGCCCACCACCAGCTGCACTGTTCCAAGGCCCAGGGACCTTCAGTCCCACACAGGGCCGGATATTGCGGCCCCCTGCTGCTGCTGTTCCACTGCGTGCGTGGGTGTCTCAGATCTCAGCTTGCTCCCAGCTACATCGTCTATCACCCAGCACCCAGCACCAAGCTGCCGGTCACTCAGGGAGGCTCTGGATGCCCACCCCTCAGAAACACCAGTCCCATTCCTGGCTGAAGTACCCTGTGGGGGGCCCAGGACCACTCTCGCCACCCACCGCCTGCCCTTTGGAGCTTTGGAGCTCTGGAGCTCTGGGTCCACCCTGGCTGAGGTACTCAGCGCATGACCCCAAGCTTGGGGACCCAGACAAGTGGAGAGAAACGGATCTGCAAAAACTGCCTCGGCCATTCTCCAAGCAGAGACTTCCATTGCCCCACCCACCTATCAACAAACCCCACCTAGGTTCCTAAGGTAACGGTAAACAGGAGACAAAGCCCCACCCCTACGCTGTATCAGACAAAAGCAACCCCCAGGCAGTAGACTAAAAAAAACAAACAAACCCAAACTGCCAGTAAATCTAGCTGCCTGCAATGAAAGACAAAGGGGAGAGGTCAGAGATCAGAGCTAAAGTGACTTTAGTCTGATCTCTTATTTTGACTTATGATTTTATCATTTTGACTGTTTATTCTGATCACTTTTGTTGTTTGCCTTCTGACTTACACTGTTTCATGATTATATTGGTCTGTCTCTGTGAAGCTATCAGTGTTCTTTAGGGAATCTTTCTTACATGTCTTTTTTCACTTCTTTCCTGCCTTGTGTCTCTTTCTCACCTGATAGTTGGTATGTATGTCTGTTTTCCCTCTCGCTCTTCTCTCTTTCTAACTTCCTATTGACCCCCCTTCCTCCATTTTTTCCCTCTTTTATACCCCCTTTTTAATCTAGAGACCAAGACTACATACTGCTGCAAGGACAGATTGTAAGGCAGAGGAAAATAGGTTCTAGTGTGCTCATACACCTGTTCGTGGATGCTAGAATCAGCATATACATTCTGAACCACAGCTTCCCTCTCAATTAAACCTCAAAACTG